>NC_079293.1:905000-1070000 GCF_023638135.1 Falco biarmicus | reverse complement strand
CCACTGTGATTCGGGCAGGGATATATATATGATGTTCTCTCCCCTGTACTTTCAACTTAGCACAGCATATTTAAAACACTGAGTATTATTCTTAATTTGGTAATTGCAGGGCATTAATGTGTATGTAATTTCAAGAATTTAACTTGAATTGGATGACTCTCACTATTTGATTACTTTAGCTTTTAGAAGTGTATGTGATTATGACCTGAAATGCAGATTAACAGCTGGATTATGGTTTTATAGATCATACAATTCATTATATTCACACTGATCAATATCTGGCACCCGTTACTACAACACCAGTATATATGTTTCATTCATTCAAATGGGCAGATCTATATTTTTGTTACTTTGCTTTTCAACTTATATCATGAGCAAAAGGCTTTCTAGGGTCTCTAAACTACAGCTCTCCTTATTTCACTGATGTAAGAGGGTTCAGTGTTTCTGAAATCAGACTTTTATAAGATTTAGTTATAAAGTTTATACTCTGAGGCTCAGAAGAATCCATTACTTGCTAAAAGCTTTTCAAACTCCTGTTGACTATTACTACCAAACTCTTCTTCAAATATAAATGGATTACTGTGCAGATGTTTATTTTCAGGTAACAGTTTGAGCAGCAAAGTCTCAAACAAGTTGAAAGTGAGGATCTTGCTGTGTCAAATACTTTCTTTTATGTAGATGGAGCACCAACAAGGCACACAGAGGAAATCATTAGCTGCCTGGGCTACTGAGCAAAGTCCTGATGCTAGGATGCAGCTGGGAAATGAAATAGGGACCTGAGAGAGATGATCCATATATACATGGTTGACTAATTAATACATGGTTGGTCTTGCCTACGGAAGCGTGCCTAAACTCATTTGGGACTATGACCTTTTTTTTTTATGGTTAAACAAGACTTTGAAAAATTAATGTACACATGTGAGCATATATCTATATCTGTATCTACATACTTGTATAAAAGAAAGAAAAGAAAAAGTTATTTGCTCAGATCCAGCCCCTATGTGCTAGGCTGGAAGACTGGATGCTAAGAATGAATAAACAATAGGAAGTAAAATCTGGATAGGAAAAGAAATATAAAATATTGAGAACCATACCCCCAGAAGTTGCCTTGACTTAGTGGCATAGCACAATATTCCTGTGCAGCAGTGAACAAAATGGGTGAATCTGTTGAACAAGTTGGAGTCCCTGCCCCGGAGAGATTACATTTATAATAGTCGAACAGTCTGGTGCAGAACAAGCACCTAGAGAGGTTTATAGCTTTTTATTATAACACAGGTGGCTGCATCGCCAGCTGTACTCTGCAGAATTACTTTTCTTATTATCATAACTTTGTTTAGAATTGAAAACACATTGTTGTAACAATCTCTCACTGTTAACTGGAACAAGGTATTGTTCGAAATTAATGTTAACCTCAGAGATGCCAAGCATGCTGAATTTCATGAGACTTTCTTTAAGACTCTCATTTCCCTGCATGAGTTTTAAACTTGACCTCAAAGAGCTATTTTAAAAAGAGAAGGACTATATTATCTTTAACTTTTCTAGAGTGTGGATTTCACTAATCCTGACTTCAGACATCAAAGAGCAAGGATATTTTAGATTCCCCAAGGAACTCATTAATTGTGTAAGTATCTATAAGGTATAGCTTTTCTTTTTGTTACTTTTTTTCTTTTCAGCTCAGAATATTTCTGTAATTTTAAAAAAAAATATTAAAAATTATAGCATTCTACACACTAAAAAAATGCAGTGATAAGAATCAAAGAATCCCTTCAGTTTGCATAATAAAAAGCTATGAAAATATTTTCTGAACTGAATCAAGTTTTCTACAACTCGGCTGAAGACAGCTGGCATACTACAAGGAGCTCTCCACCCATCCACAGTTCTTTCCGCAAGCATCCATCTTCCCCAAGCAACTCTTCTTTTGATTACCTCAGCTTTTTCTAAAATCTTTTCAAGTGGACAGCTAGAAAACTGAACACATCCTTGCAATCTGGACAGTATTTTTGCACACAGGAAAATAGAAATACCAAATGATTTTGTCACTGTGTCCAATAGTTGAAAAAGAAAATATTGTACCTCTTTTAGAGAAGCATGGCATTTAACTAAAGAACTGTCTTAATTTCTGTGAAAGGCTTCCTGTCCTACCATATTTCTGTCAGTGGGCCGAAGAGATGAATCCATTTATGAGTGATATGCTTTTGGGACAGCTCTTATACTTCTCCCACTAGAAAATTAGAGCATTCAGCTCTCACTATCTGATGTATAAGGCAGACATCGAGCAGACAAAATACATATTTTTGAGGCACCAACAATTCATTTTGATTTTGTAAGTTATAAGTATATGAACCATTGCTGAATGGCAACTATTTTGTTTAATGAGTGAAGTATCTTGAAATTTTTAGAAACTTTTACAATTCACATTAGGAAATATCTTGCTGAATTCCTGGCATTTATTTACCAACTTGTTGAAGTTACCAAATACTGCAGTACTACTTCAGGTACAGACACCTGTGGAAAATCACAGGAGTTTCAGCAGCTGGTTCAAGACATGATCATGAAAGTCCTGCTAGTGAAGCTAGAGTACTCATTTTGTAATGCCTCCTGTTTGAGTAGCTATATCTAAAGCTCAGAAAGTCTGCAGAATTCATTTTGATGATTATCCAGGCAGTCTTCAGGACAACAGATTTTAGATTAGACCTCAGATACATTCTTATATGATTTTTTTCTTATTAATTGAAAATTTTTACTCTTCCTGAATTCTGCAAAATGATACTACAAAATAGATGCTACAAAATGCTACAAAAAAATATAGATTTTTTAAAAAAATAAATAATTGTATTGAATGATGGCAGCTTGAAATACTAAAAGATGGTTTATTTTGTAGCACTTCTGAGCAATACAGTGAGGTGCTATGTTCACATCATCCTGTACTGCTTTTTTCTCCAAGACTTGCTCAAAATCAGAAGAAAAAGCTGTAAAAAAAGGGGGGAAATTCTAATTCATTTTGACCTTAGAAAAAACATTGATTTGAGGAAACATCTATACATTTTTCCTTTTTTCACAGTCCTTTCTTCACCTTCTATCGAACGTACTCACTTTTGAAAAAGTCACAATTAAAGGGATGTTCCAGCAGTAAAGTAGTCCTTGTACATTTTCAGACACCTCCTGGTTAGTGTCAGAAATGAATGGTTAGTTTGCAGCTTCATAAATTAGTTACATTGAACAATTTCCACTCCTGCAACTTGTGCTGTGAGGAATGCAGTGACAGATAGATTCTGTGCCGTGTTTGCCTATGAGATGATTTTCTTGAAGTCTCATAATGAGTTGTATTTGGCAGGATTAATGAGTATTATAATGGCAAATGGATGTTTGCAGCTCAATTGTGTTCCATCACAGAGTAGCATGGGGTTTCTGGTCCCTTGAAGGCCATAATTGGTGGCATTAATGCAGTTTTTAATTATGCTTCTTGAAAAAATGAATTGGAACCAAAACAAAAGCTAAGTGATCATCTCTCTGTAGTGCTGTGTGGTGTAAACACAGGACCATTGCTCTCTCTGATATCCATGTTTTGAATTAGGCTGATGGGAGAGGAAATGTTGCTCTCTCTGATATCTATGTTTTGAATTAGGCTGATGGGAGAGGAAACGTACATGGTATTTGGCTGAAACTTGAGTTGGGAATATTTGTATTTTTACATTGTTAAATAGCTTTTGAATTATAAGATGCAGTGGGTACATTTCCCCAGAGAGACTGCTGAACTGCTTGCATAGTACATTTTACCATTCCAAATGTAGCTCTGTAGCCACAGTGAGTGTCTTTAGGTCTTCACTTATTTAATGAGAGAGGGTGTGATTCCTCCTCACTTCCCCAGAACACCCACGCATGAAAGCATTTGGATTGGTGCTGTCAGTGCCTATAACCATGTACTATGCACTAGGCTGGATTTGTCTGCGTGCTGTAGTGGCCAACACTTTTCTTAATGCACTAGCTCAACATGTTCCACAAGCAAGACTCCCAACACCAAAGACATATCTGTCTATGTAAGAGTGAAAGGAATATATATATATAAAAAAAATATTCCTAAGGTAATTTACATCAGAAAAGGATAAAATATAAAAGTTACTTGAAAGGCATGTTTCATTAAAAAAAGAAAGCAATATTATATATTCTATATTGTCATTGCCATGGTATCTGGTAGTTCTTATAAGAGCAACATGACTACTGTTTCATTCTCATAAAACTATTGATAAATCAAAAGGTAAAGCAGAAAGGCTTAATTAAATGGTTAATTAAATAGTTACACGATATTTATTTAATAGTCTATCTGCTTTCCTGCCATGTGGTTTAACATTTTGCTCCATCCTGCCACAGTGTTACAGAAGAGATAATGTGACTAGAACTGCCATTTCTTATGTGATATGTTAAATTGGGATTAACTCCTGATCCAGGCATCTTGTTTTTATATCAGCCTTGGTGAACGTAACTCACTTTTGATCTCAGTAGTTTTCCATTAAACTCACAATATATCAATAGAGATATATGTATCACTTGTGTGGGCCCCCATCACTATATGTTGTTCCCAAAGCACTAGGATGCATAAGGCAAAAGTCTGTGCATGAAGGTGAAGTTTCCAGATATTTATCCTATTGGCTATGATGAGACCTTTTAAAAATCTAACTCACTTGATAAAGGGTATGTGGGGTCAACCTCACTTACATATGTAAATTCCTTTGTGATAAAGGGGTCATAGCTGGAAAATTAGGTTTTCTTGTCTTTTTTATGTTAACATTTTTTTATTATTTATTTTTTATTTTTCATGCAGTGTGTCAGTGTGCACATACAGATTTTAATGAAAC
This sequence comes from Falco biarmicus, assembly GCF_023638135.1. Classification (NCBI taxonomy): domain Eukaryota; kingdom Metazoa; phylum Chordata; class Aves; order Falconiformes; family Falconidae; genus Falco; species Falco biarmicus. The sequence continues at coordinate 1,065,147 of NC_079293.1, read as the reverse complement.
CAGATGACAATATATTCCAGATGACAGACAGTGTGTGGAAGAACTTCAAATGCTGTAGTTCTGTCAAAGGAATTTACTAGATCTCCATTAACTATATAATGGAAACTCACACACCCACACTTGCAAAAACCTACAGGTAAATACCTAAATTTAAGTTTTTTAACCTCTAAGTTTACTTTCTAAGTAAAATGTAGTCACTAGCATTTGTCTTGCAAAGCTATCAGTTTCTTGACTGACAGATAGATTGAGAGCAATCTGAATTCTTATTACTATTACTTATTATTTGTATAAGAACAATTGGAAGCCCTCATCTTTGCGCTGTGCAAGGTTCAAGGAAGAAATAAAGCATACAATATGAGGAGTATGGCATGCATAACAGGACAATGGCAAACCAGTAAAATAGCAGCACTTCAACATCATGTGGAGCTAAACAACCTACTCTGGATTTAATGTGTACCATTTAAAAATTCTGTATCTTACTGTTACAGTACATTGTTATGCACTTTAAGGCATCGGTCAAATAAATTTGCTTGGAAAATCTACTGCGAGTAAATGATCTATTGTAGCTCTTTGGGGTTTGCTGATGAATGTGAGGTGTCCTCCACATCCTACTGCTCTTTAGCCTGCGTCTGCAGGAGGAAATGTACTTGCCCAAAGCAACATGTGGCCACAACAGTCACTGCACTTGTCCCTGTGGTTTGAAAGGAGATGCTTTTCAACCCTAAACATTTGGTGAAGTGAGTCCTTACCACACTACTCTGTTTGACTCCCTCTGACGAGACTGAATAGCCATCTTCTCACTTAAGTTCCTCTCTTTAAGTCATCATTTTTTCTTAAATTCAAACACACTCAATGGAAAACAACATGGATTTCATGCTATAAGATTAAAAGCACAGTCACAAATGGTATGTAAAAAGTTACATATCACTTTAGAGTTAATGGTGAGGGTCCCTTGATGCCAGCTTGAGCCTGGGATTGGTCCCAGTGCCCAGGAGCAACCTTCTGGTAGGCTCACAGCCGTGCTCCCAGAGCAGCCCTCCTGCCCTGCACAGACCTCAGGGGAATTTTCCTCCTCCTTTCACCCTCTCCTTCCTTTCATTCCAGAGCCTTTTCCTATCCTTCATACAGTAGCAATGCAGCTTTGCTCTCCTGTGCTTCTGGCACGTCACATCTATTTTTTTACACTTTCCAATACAGTGTGGATTCCTCTCAACTTCTCTGTTGGTATGCTCACCAACAAATGCAAATGCAGTTGATGAACCTTTTCCCTGCTACAACAAGGCCATCACTCTTTAAAATGATGGCTGTGGCAAGATAACAGCTACTGGATTTCCTTGATTGCCAAAAATGTCTTGACTCCTGAGGAATGTCTCCCAGCCCCCTCAGGTAGGTTCATGTCTCCTTTCCCCAGATGAATACATAGAAGTGGATGATGCTGAGTTGATCCTTGCAGATTTTCCTGGATTGCTGCATAGGGAATAATGTTTCTGTTTTGTGAAATATTGAGGGGAACACACATTTTCACTGTTTCTCTTTCCCTTTCTCACCCCTCCACCCTTTCCCCTTTTGGGTGCGAGAATTGGGCAATGAGGACTGCTACCTGCTGCCTACTGGTCCATGAGTGGAGAAAATTGCAGGGTCATGGACTTAAGCCAGCCACTCTTTCTGCTTTTTCAAACTGCTAAATTAAAATAACTCAGTGTCGAATATCCTATTCTTATTCACAAATATTGCATTGAGTATAAGCTATTTAATATTCATAAAGCAGTAGAGTCTAAAAACCAGCACTGACCTTCAGCACCTTTGATAATAAACTCCGGCTTCTACCTCCAAGAAGCTTCAGCCTAGGAGATTCCTAATGTGTGGTTTGAATACTGGCCCAAAGGGTAAAAGCAAACAGGTACTTCTGTGAATGTAATCCTCTTGTCCAAATGCACCTAGCCTTTTGTCAAAGGTCTTCCTAGACCCCAGTTCTGCCTGTTAACCCAAGAGGATATTTTCATTTCCATTATTGCCAGGACGGACCTAATGAGCCATGCCAGCTATGTAAGTCACCACAAAAACCTTATCAGCTTTTTTCTGGATGTGCTAGTTCCCTGTACAAAAATATGCTGGCAGAAGAAACTCACTCTCCTTTTACAGTTAATGATACTGTAAAATGCTGAAAAAAGATAAGGTGTCCTGGGTTATAAAAGTGATCAATAGTAAGCAATCAGGAGGCCAAAGCTCTTAATGTTTATTTTACAAGGTAAGAAGTTATAGGGAATGCTAGCTAGCTGGATAAAAGCACAATCTAGCTGTCAGGATGTTATGCAGCAGTTAATTCATCCTAGAACTGGATTAACTTTGAAAATGAAAAAGTTGCTTCTCTAGTCATGGAGGATGGTTTGTAGGCCCCCATAAATCAGGCAGAAAGCTGCTGAGGGTGGAGAGGCTTATGTATATGAAGTCTCAACCTCATGAGTCTTGTACCTGCTTATCAGAAATAGAAAAAAAAATCTGAAGTTGAGTAAGTCAGCTACATGCAGAAACAAAATATATGATCTTATGCACTGCGGATAAACAGAATCTCTGGGAAAGAAAAAGTGTTCAACATACGGAAAAAGATACATAGGAAAATGAAAAATATTATCTGACATTGGAAAGGGGACTGCAGCAGGATTTCTTTTAAGCATAATGCAACATCAGGTCTTTGGCAAAAAGACCTAACTTTAATTACCAATGCCCTAGCCGATCCGTTCAGTCTCCGCTTCACTATGCATAATGGAGTCAAATCTCTACACGTCTTTTTTGGGCGAGTTGATTCCATTGTGTATATTTGAGTAAAATCAACGGCACATTTTTTACAGTGGGCTGGATCTGTGTGGTCTTTACTCTCTCATCAGGAAATAAATCTCACATACTATCAGTAGAGCAGGCTAGGGTAGAACCAGTCACGTCCCATTTGCATTAACATTGCTTGTTTATTTTATCCAATGCCTTTTGCACATTTAGCATACTTTAAAGTATATGTCAGCCATATTATAACGTTTTCCCTCTACACAAGTACCACAGATATAAATCCTTTATATGCTTGCTCTGAACTCACTTATAAATGCCCATTGAAAATGTCCATTTAAATGATGGTAATGATAGTGGAGTCTAATATGCAGGAAGATTTTCTTATCTTATTTTGAGAGTATTTTGTTAATAACTTATTGATATAAAAGATAGGAACATTTTACCTCCATAAATTTGTATGTGCTATTTGTTCTTCTCACTGCATAAATATATTTAGAATGCCACTCAGTAGTACTGATTGAATATTTATTTAAACAAATATCAGTATTACCCAACTAGCTGGAAAATCCATGAGTTTGGTTTTGATAGCAAAGCATTTCTCAAAAATTTATGTGTGAATGCAAATGTTGGTGCTTTGGATATAGGCTAAAGTATTTGCTTTATATGTATTATTTTGTTTGAATACAAGAAAGCTGGTTTGATTTGTATGTTTTCCCCTTATAGAATTGTTCCAAGGCTCTGTCAGAGATCACGTAGAGTAATTTTTCCCATCAATCTTTGCTGTGCAGCCATGCACGAATGCAGTAGGAAAAAGGGGGCAGAAATCAAATCACTTAATTGCAGCATTTTTCATCTACATCTTTTGTTTTATGGTGGTAAAGGCCCCGAAGTAGCCTACCATGATTCATGGCTGTCACTGCTGCCGTTAGCAGTTCAATCTTTCATTCTAGGCATTTTGGTACTGAAAGTACCTACACAATTACTTTGATGAATATGACTTGTTTGTTTTTTCCCCATTTTTAGCAGAGAGTGGTTGTGCTTAATACAGACATTTAAATAAGATAGTATTCATGCCTTCTGCATCTGCACTGTTTCCAAAGTTGTGTATCCAGTTTATGAATATGAGCATTTTGCCAAGGGAATTTAAGTTCACTAAACTTACTGATTGTATTAACCCCTTCCGTTAATAAGTTTGTAGCACTGAAAAATAACAAATGCTCATTCAATACAAAAGGAATGATCACCTTAGCTCTGACACTGTGAAAACTTCTTTTAAACCTTAGTATTTTAATTTTTTGGGGAAGGTGGCATGACAAAGCCAGTGAAGCAGGACACATATTGCTGGTCATAAACAAAAGAGGTTTGCCTTCTGTGGTTTGTACATGTAAGACAGAAAGTGACTAGTGATATATACATATTAGGATAAACCTAATGATGGTATCAAATATTCTGGCCGATCCAAATGAACAAGGATTTCAGAAAAGTTGTGGGGATTTTTGTTGTTTGTTTTTTTTTTAACTCCGCACTGTCAGCACGAAATATACCATATTTTGAGACAGGGAAGAGGCATGCTTTTGGGGTTTTATTATCACTTTCTAAATCAAATTTCTAGCATAAATTTTGGCACGGAAATGCACTGAGAGATAGATGCCCATCTTTTATGACAGAATATAATACTTTTTGGTGTGAGAATGGTTATTTGTAGGAATCCTCAAACAAAGGGGTCTGGCTTGAATCAAAAATGGTCATTTCAATTCATTAGCAGTAGCTCTGTGTCCTGTCTTATATTTGAAACTCAGGGATCTATTTTATTTTTGTTCCTGTTAATTTATTTTATTGTACAGTTTTCTTCTAATTACCAGCACAAAGGTATTTATGTCTAATGACCGCATAGTCAGCTAGAGGACAGGGGGTGCCTACATTGTAAAATGGTAATAGCGGTCAATGTACTCAGCAGTACGGTGCTGCAGTTATGTGAAATACTCTTTTTAAAAGGCCAACATTAGACCCAGGCTCAAAAGCATCTTAGACTTGAATTTAAAGAACTCTCATAATGAAATAAAAGGCATAAAACATGAATCTAAATCTGGTAACTAAAACTCAAAAAGGGAATTAAAGAAAATTTATCTTATCATAACCGGGATCCATAAGCTGCCATACAATCTGCCAGCCCCAGACCTGCAGGATGAAAATACAGTGGGAGAGAGATGCACTGGAAGTAGCTTCTTTCAAGGTAACTTTCAGAATGGGCTACTCACTTTCACCAGCCCTATTATAGAGGCTTAATTACACCAGGGTGAGTAGATTACTGGTGGAATTACTGCAACAGTCAAACAGAGCGAGTGCACAAGTGCTCACAGGAGCAACTTAAATATTTACCAAGGATGCAGATCCCAGTTAAAATGTCTGCAATTTCCTGCTGAAACAGCAGGGGATGAAAACGATAGGTGAGTGCAGATCTCTGAGAATCACAACTTCAGGCATGGAAGAAAAAAAAAGTTATAAAGATGTTCACCTCAGAATACACCAGATAATAGCACTATCCCTCAAAGCTACCAAGGCACCCTGTGCACCCTTCTGAATCGGTTCCTTGGAAGGCATATCCTGCTCTGGAGGTGATTTCACTTTCTGCTTTACTATGTCACTGATGAATAGATAAGATATCATACAGACGGTGAAATACAACTGTAATAAAATAGTGAAATGAGCAGTTAGTCAATCAGATTCATCATAACATGGCTGGTGTTTGTCTCCCCATTGCTGTTTGGTTCACAGACTATTGCTGGATTTAAAGAAGCAGCAGCCATCCCACCTGTGTGCACAACAAAGTGTCAGGGAAATGGGCGTAGGAGTACATGAGATAAAAGGAAGAAACGTAATCCACAAAAGGAAGAAAGGTAATTAATTTCATATTTCCTTTATTAAATGCAGCTTTTTAATAGAATGTTAGCAATATTTATGTGGTACAAGCAAAACAATAAACGAAATTCTGATCCTTCAGTCTTGCAAAACGTACAGCTCTTCTATATGAGAAGTCTTGAAATCTTGGTGGTACAGGGATACATGTAGGAATTATTGGCTGCATCTGGATCTTACTGGGGCAGTGGTTCAGAACCCAAGGCAACAAGGGGCTCCTCAGGCAGAAACACTTGCTTCCGCAGATCATACCTGAAGTCACTGTCAGGAAAAAGATGGCATTCATGCATTGGGTAGTTCACTGAAGGCACAAAACTGTTAACAGCATCACTGCTGAGGCCAAAGCAACAGGCTCATCCCAGCTGGAGTACTTCTGAGTTGGTTGAACAGATTGTTTATGGCCCTTATAGTGTGATGGAGACATTGCATAAATCCTCATATGTTAAATGTTTTATACTCGGTGATCTTTGATTTCAGGACAGGACTCCATGTCTGCAATGTGGTATTCCACCCCAGACAGGAGCATGGTAGAGTCTACTTCACATTGCTCTGTAGAAAAAAAACCCAAAAAAACAATCCTCACCACCACCACCACCACCCCTGCCCAACTCCTAAATTAGGGGCCTTTGCAAGAGTCTTGGAAATGTTTAGTTTCTGAGAGAAGTATGTAGCAAATTTTTCAATATTCTCTAGGGACCTACTCTCTGTTAATTTTAACTAGAATTAGGGATTTAGCATACTTTTGACAATCCCAATAGGTATCTCTCTCCTGATGTTATTTTAAAAATACATCCTGCATTAGATGTCACTTTAAAAACACAGTCTTTTGAAAAAAAACATAATGTCAAAAATAGCATCTTTCATGTTTTTGTAATACTATATGCACATCTAACTATTAAAATAACACATGGCAATCCACATGGATGGGCAGAACTGTGTAAATAAATCCGCACTGAGTTATTAGTTTGCATTTTTGAGAGCAGAAGAATTTTCTATTGTGACTCTCTAAAGTTAATAACCAATTGTCATTTCAGCATAAGTTATTTAAAATTTGTTTTAAGAAAACTAACACAGTAATGGAACAAAAGAAATCTGAAATGCTTACTTGCTTGAATAATACCTCCAAATATTACTTACAGGATATATCTTCCCAGTTTTCAGGCAAGTAAGAGCACATTAGTCAAATAATTTTCTTGATTCTTCTTGAATTCCATAATCATTGCATATACTAACAAAGCTCAGAGCACCTTGGGAGTGAAAGTGATAACTGAAGGAAAGCATTGGCAAACCTAGCAAATGACGAAGCATACAGATTGATTAGAAGTCAGACTGAAGTCAAATTAATATATTTTTTCATAGGGGGGGTGGGGGGGAACAAAGGGTAGGTTAGCCTGCAGGGAAACCCATAATATAGCATCAGCTGTCTGCAACAGCTTCTCATTGCTGAAAGAATTAAGACAAGTCATAAGACCAGTGAAGAGACCCCAGCTGCTGTCAGATGGGTACCTAGCTCCACTTCAGAAATGAACTGCCAAGGATCTTAACTTGGCTTTCGCTTTGTCATACCCAGCCTGGCCCTTAGCTCCTTTTATTTGAGGTGGAACAGGCAAGTGGGAGGGATCAAAGGAACTGCACTTTGATGTCTCCTCCATCATCAGGTGTGTGCTACACCTCCTATTCACTTGCAGGGGAGTGGGTCTTTTTGTATTTTGAATCCCCATGTGGTTATGAGATGGGGAGAAGGGTCCAGGCTGGTTCCAGTCGTGGAGGAGAACTCTAATATGGTACTAAGTTACTAAGTAATAAGGTGATAAAACCAGTATTACTTATTAGGCTTAAATTCCATGATCTAGTGGTAATTAGGTAACCATCTACAGAGTACCACTTTTGATGAAAAAGCACAGAAAGGCTTAGATCTAAAGTAAACTCACATTGTACTCAGACACAAGAGTAAGTCAAAGCATGTGGGCTGCTTTGTGAAGCAGATGGATAAAAATGTGGTTAAGAGAGGAAGACGATTTGGATGTTGGAGAGGGGGCTGGCAGGCTGCCTATGTTAGTAATGCTAAGGAGTGCTGGAACACTTGATAATTTCAGAGCAAGTTAGTTTGCCACAGCTTACAACCTGCTCAGTGCTGGGGAGAGAGCTTGTTCTGTCTTCTTATCAGTATGTGATATGGAATAATCACAGTGGTTACCTAACAGTGATGAAAAGCTTCTACAGCAAAGGGAAAGAGACTGAAAATCTGATTGAATGTGGGCATTTCAGGTTTAGAAATATGTGCTACCTACTAAAATGAGCTATCGACTAATTCTGAAAGAAATGTTATATGGGCTTAATGTTCATCTTCATCCACACTATAATGAGAAGGATTAGACTGGCTTCCATATGTGGAATATTTATTTCAGCAATACAGGAAAATGTATTTCCCTAATATTTTTTCTGTATGCACAAGGCCTTAAATTTTACAGATGTGATTAATGTTTTAATTTGCTGTTCTAGTTGGATACAAGTTTACCATACAATATAAATTACTTACAAAGAAATTTGCTTATATGGAGTTTAATTCATATGCTGTTTAGCCACCATGTGTGGCATAGCTTTGCCTTCTCTATGGGACTACGCAGTCGTGCAATTGATTTGCAAAATAAAAACCAGTCAGGTTACACAAAGCATTTCTTAACAACCTAAACCAGAGCATTTATGAAGCAAACATGTACCATAATTAGTGTTTATTTTAGCATGAACTGGTAAACAGGACATTAATTGCAAGTTGTGAATTGGATTTCTGACACAAATCATTCTGATTAGCCAATATTTACAAAATATTTATATTGTCTATTACATACATTTTTGTAGATCTCATTTGCACAGCAAAAGAATGACAATTAAATACACCCCCCAAATTACGTGAATTTCAGGATCCCTGGAATATGAATGAAGCCATTGATTGTGATAATAATAAACAAACAAACAAACAAAAAAAACCAACAACAACAAAAAAGAAAAATACTATCTCAGAATATGCTGTATTTACTTTTCAACAAACAGCTGAAAATAACACATCCCTGAGATGGTATAAACTGACACATGCTCTCTGGTCTATATGTGTGGTGAAGATAAAGTCCATGACAGTTCCCAGGACACCAAAGGCATTTGGACTCTGCAAGCCTGGGCAGAGGGACTATAGACAGCATATGGCGTGAGAATGGTGACAGTGGCTTTGATATGCCCAATATTTGACTATCTCTGGCTGTGAATAAACTTTTTGCCTTGGGATCCAAAGCCTTTTGCTGATGGGCTCATGCCTTCAGAAAGCATAGACAGCTGTGTTCTCTGGAGAAGTGTCCCCCCATAAGGATCCTTGTTTAGAACCTTATTTTGTATTTTAATATAATTTTTCTAACCACTTTTCATGTCACATATGTGCAGCAACTTTCAGATGCTACAGGAAATGGAATGGAAAGCTCCCTGGCCTGAAGTGTTGTGGGCATTTCCAACCTCCTTCATGAAAAGGGAAAGAAAAAATATTACAGTGTTCCGACCTGAATGGTATTTCATTGAAATCCAGGGAGATTTTACTAGCGATTTCAGCAGACAGAGTGTGTACCATTTTATACGGGTTCTCACACCTAAGAGGGTCCCCCTGTAATCTTGCGTGGGAGGGATGGGTGAACCAAAGGTACATCTCCTCATCAGGTAGAGATGATGGTCTGGCAGCTGTGCACATGGAGACAATGCACTCTGTTTACACTTAGAAGAAATTTCTGAAGTCTAAAACGTGAGGTAGTAGAGGCTATCACTGAAATATCAGGAAAGACAGATTTACTTTAACTGTTAGAAGCAAAATTTCCCCTTTATTGACCCACAGAAAGAGTCACTGCTCTGGCAGACTGCATGATGACCCTGCACCATTCTCTGCTTTCTCCTTTCAAACGGGGTGTGAACACTAGTGTGTTCATCTGGGCTACAGCCAATGTAGTCTGATTTTATCTATTTATCGTGTGTACAGCCATCGTGTGTACAGCCATCATGTGTACAGAATGATTAATAAAGCAAATATGGTTATGGAAAATACAAAATAGAAAACCTTTTGTTCATGTAACTACTTTAGTAGGAAAGTGAAACTTGTTTTCAAGCCTTGTCCTGTGTAATGCAATATACATACAGTATTCAGCATTTTTGTCCATTTCATTAAGCACTGCTCATTTCAATATAAGCCTTATTAGCTAATTAAACTATTTAATTAGTTATACTTGAGTAGCATTAAATTGCAATCACTTGCATCTGTTTTAATAGAGGACGTATTTTATATGTGTCCACAAATGCTGGCACAAAATATTACTCCAGCTAGCATCCACTGCAACTGGGCGGCTTCTCTGAACATTTCAGCAAGTAATCCTAATTCTGTCTAAATAGCTGCATGCTAGTAATCACATTGCAGAAACATCATGTGAATAATGACATTAAAGACTGAGTCAAGAGTGAGGATATGGGCTAATGGGGACAGAACTGGGGTTAAAATGGATTTTACTTCATACAATTCAGGGTACATTATATATAGGGATATGTATTTTCATACGCTAAAATTTATCTCTCCCCAAACTCTAGCTTTCCTGTTTCCTAAGCCTCTATATTTCTTTTTACTTGGAAAAAAATCCAGACTCATATTTTACTTGATGCCATGCAAAAGAAGGGAATTTGACAAAGGGTATAAGACAGTTCACCAGACTGACATAGTGTAAGCTGACTAAAACTCAGCCATGAGTTTAATTCCATTTAAGTGCTCTTTCATTATCTTAAAAAGGGCAGAAGGGGTAGCAATATACACTCACTGCCTCAGAGGTAGGCACTGAGGCCTCAGCCCAGATGAATGGATGCAGGCATTACAGATGTTCAGAGACCCCAAACAGTAATCCAGCTGCCAGGCTGAAGGGCCAGGCTGGTTGATATTTTCTGCCTCATGAGCAGCTATATGAAGTCCTTAACTACAGCTCATGTTAAACTGTAAGTTTTCTGCCATACCATAAATAACTTGAGAAAGACTCATTTGTACTCTTGATCAGGACCAAAGGCAGCAACCCAAATGTGGATCTGGTTTACTTTCTAGACATGAACAAATATGTTGTTCATTCTATAACGTTACAATTAATACCCATTTCCTTCATTAAGGACACTCAGTCAAATCTTGGTCTTTGAATCAAAGACATTACTGCACTGCGCATAAAGGTCTCATACATGAAATAAGAGATTCTCGTGTACTATTTCCAGCCTATATACATGCAAAAAAGATTTACACAGTTTCGTGTCTTCACATATTCAAAATCTTGAAATCAGGTTGACATCTTGTTTATTCATGCCTTGAGAATTTTTGACCATACCAATCTCTTTGCTGTGTACATGGCTGTCTAATCATTCCTGTAGTACTGAGGTTTGGTTTACGTTTATTTCAGTAAAAAACATAAGGTCAGATTTAAAACTGCAGAAGCATAGGATGCTTCTAATTTGCCCATCACTATTGGATAAGGTGCTCTCAGTTTTTGACAATCAGCGGTGCCTGGGAAGACAGAGTGAAACTCAGTCAGTTCCCTACCTCCTCATCTCTGCAAGGAGGAAAGAAAAATACATACCTTGGGTATACAAGAAATCAGGAGGCACAATAAAATAGGCTAAGAAATATAGGCACCAATGTGCCTGAATATGAGTTCTCCTACTCCCTTGGGAACTAGATGATGCTAGATGTGTCCTCTTTCGAAGATACAGGGAGGATTGCAAACTGCTGAGCTGTATGCTTTGTATCTTTTGAAAGTTTGTAATGTAACATTCCTTCAGAGTAGCAGGGTTTTCTGTTCAAGATGTAGGGGCAATCATAACTCCTTCCTGACTGTGCATCTTGTGCATGATACTCCATTAAGTAACCCTTCATGGGGAGGTAAGCACTCTCATATGCTTTTTCAGTAGGCAGGCTGCTCTGAAGTCATGTTTTCCCAGTAAGTTGGTTTGGTTTTTTTATTCAGAGAGCAAATTAGATATATTCTGGATGAAAATCTGTTCTTTAGCATCCTATTCTAGCAAAAGTAGTGTATCTAGATAGCTAGGTTTTACTTTCAGCATACTATTTTTGTAAACCAGAATTGTCTTAGCTACACATTGCAAAATAAATTTTTCAAAGAGCCTGTGTTTTGGCAGCATCAATGAGAACAAAGGCATATCTGGACAGTCAATGGGAAAAGCAAAGTACTGGAGACCCACACCATTAACTGTAATCCCTCTGACACTCCACATTTGGGGATCAAAGACCTACATAGTCATCTTAGTCTAGGGCTGGTGGAGGAGTTTATTTGTACAATAAATTATTAATTTACCTTCTAGGCCCAAACCAGCTCCTGTTGTGTCAGTTGAGGTTTGTCTGCCCTGTGCATTCACACACTCACTTTGCTTATGGGAAGAATGTGGGCAGAATAACCTTGGATTTTCAGAAACCTATGTACCAGCTATGGGTGTTCTCAGCATCATTCAAGTCCTGGATGGGCTGGGTAACTTTGGTAACTCTCTAGAGCAATTAATGTCTAGGGAAAAAGTTACTTAAGTAACTTCTGAAAAGGGCACCTCTGAAAATTGTAGTTTATAGACAGATTCCATGCAATTTATGTAACACAGCTTTCAAAACAAAACAAAAAAATTAATAAGGAAAATATTGCTGCATTCTTCAAAATTGAGTTAGAAGTCAACGATGTACAGGAGGATTCATGTTAATTGTGGTACAACAGGTGCATTTACTGCATATTGCCTTGCTCTACACGTTTCAGAAGATCCAAGAAGCTTTGGGAAGGCAGTCTTGTTTTCTTAAACACTATTCGTTATAAAGACTGCAGTATATTGAAAAGCAGGCACACATTAATAAACAAATAAATAAATAACTCCTGGCAGAAATATATGTTAGGGGCTAACAGACTGTGTGCAGCAAGGGAAGAGCAAAATATAAACAGAAGCCTGATGCTGACACCTAGGAAAAGTGAAGTGTGTTAAGGTCTTCTGAAATGATGAAACTCTTCTCTGAAAAAACAGTTACAAGTGTAAAGGTAGAGAAGAAGCACTCGTTCATCAACTAATTTTGTTTGCTCTGAGGCACCACAAAACATATATATCTGACTTCAGTAAATACGCTGTAGTAAATAACATTCATTCCCACTTCTTCATGATCATGCACTATCTTTCTGAAATCTTTTTATCTTTATACATCCTGGTGGGTGGATGGTGAAAGAGCAGGTAGGAAGCACCAGAATCCTAAGTGCTGTCTTGAAGATCACAATTCATTTTTATCTGACTAATTTGCAAATATGCTGAACTAAATTGTCAGTATAGAAATGACAGCACTACATTTGTATTAAATGTTACAAGAATTCGAGGATTTTAGAACATGTGAATGCCTTCTTTTATAAATGAAATCATCTAAGTTGGAAAGAAGAAGCCTAGACAGTTATGCAGGTATATAAGTGAATGAATTCCATCCTGAGAATTTTAACTATGTAAAATCGTGATACATATTTTAATGTATTTCTAGTATTTTAACTTCTTACCCATTTACTTATATCAGGAAAGGTTAACAAGATCTTCTTCTTGTTTTTGCTATAACATATTTAAATCACTTGTGATAAATTGTTACAGAATAATCTCAGAAGTTAACAAGACTTGCTTGTTAAAGAGTATGAACTTTTGTAAATAAGCAAGTTTGTGAGAAGCAGAGAGTAATAGAAATTTTTTTACTATCTCAAGGATTTGAAAGAGAAGTTTTCTATTTGTTAATTTCGGTAGTCTTTTGCTTTACAAGAACTCAGAAATCCAATATATAGGACTACCATCAATATATAAATATGCTAAGTATATGGAAGCAAAACGTGGATGAAGCAGAATTAATATTGCTCGTAGATGAACTTTTCATGAGGAACAGAAATTATGAAACTCACTCATTTTCATAAAATCCATGACTATATCCAAACTTGCTGTGATTCATCCATATTTTCTCCAAAGCTGGTGTTACAAAAATCACTTCCTTAATATACTATTTAAAGAATTAGGCTATATCTACAAAACAAAAGGAAACAATCACAACAAATACACTTTCACAAAGAACATAAATCCTCCTTTTTCTCATCCTTTCTCTTTGTCCTGCGTTTCTCTTCCCATTATAATTGATACAGACGTATAGGTTAATATGATGCCAAAATAAATAATAAAATAATAATAAAAAAGATAAGCTCTAAATAATCAGATGAACTGAAGAAATATAGTAAGGAAAAAGTACTGTGCACACATATACTATACTTTACCATCAAGGTACTTTAACAATGCAGTAGACCTCTCGTCTATTTAAACCAGGTCACTGAATAGCCTCTGCTCTGTATTGAACCAGTGACCTAAGTGTGAAAAGCTGAAAGGGCCACTACTGATAATCTAACTTGGAAATTCAGACATCAGCATGATGTGGAAGATAATATGGCTCTCTTTAGCACCGTGGGGTCAGAAGTAATCTAATGCAATGCCTCTGTATTACAAAGCAATTCCATTTTGGATGTATCACTTTTAAAAGACAAGATTAAGTTCTTTATAGAGATCATATTGGGGGGGCAAATTAGTTTCATTGTTAGTATTTTAAACAAAGCATTTCCCCCCTCCTTTCTAAGTGGATTTGATCCAAACACAGTTATACCCAGGAGATCACCGTGCTTCGATTTATGGGTCCTTTATATAGCAGGCAATGCTCCCAATCAGGAGGAAACATTGTGATATTTATGATTTACAATATAATGAAGCAAAGTCAAACAGTATATAAGCAACACACAAACTGTGGTCTTCAAGCTTTACTTTTTCCCCTCCTAACTAAGGGCTTGAAAAGGGCCTTTTTTCAATAGCTATGTTCCTATGAAAGCTACAGTTTCATTAAATACTCACTGTTTTGGGGAAGAGGGCAATAGCAGAGTCTACTGCTTACTGCCTGCCAATGATAAATATTCCAGCTTTTTATTTATTGTGTTTGTGTTATGGTAACCATATATATATATATATATATATATATATATATATATATATATATATATATATATATAATTTTTAAAAATAGCAATAGGGCTGTGTATGTCTTTCCTGAAAAATATTGCCTGGTGGAATCACTACTCCTGGAGGACTGTGGTAACAGAGCACAGAGATTGAATAGTTAATTCAATAATTTCCCAAAGATAGAAGCAAAACCAGGTATTCATAAATGCAAAGTTGGGTAGTGATGGGTTGTTGCAATACACTCCATTATCTATTCTTTTGAATAGGACTCCAAATAATTTATCCAGAACCTGGAGTGTTAAATACTTTGGTCTGCCCCAGGGATGGTTAAAAATGAGGAACAGTGTGGGAGTCTAAACATTAATATAATAAAGGCCAGTCCTCAAGACATATTGAAATCAATACAATGCCAAACAAACCTGAAATGTTCAGGCAAGGTTGCAGCTGGGATGTATATACTTGCATTTGTATGCAGTACTCAAGAGCTCTGATTCCAAGATAAGGATTGGAGCAAGTACATACTTCATATAACATACCAGAAGACTGATTATTTTGAAGTAAGACATCATTTAATGTTCAGGACTCAGAATTATTTATGTTGCTGTCTACACCTGCCTGTTACTGGACCCATTAGCCAGATCCTTCACCTAACCAGCTGAAGGCCTGATCCTGCAGTGACCATCACCCTTTGTGCTGGTCCCTCTGATGTCTGAACATGGAACATGCACAGGGTCTGCTGGCATGACATGACCCAAGTGAGAGGTAAAATATCCTTTCTAACGGGCAGTCTGAACCCTTGTGGGTTTTTTTGCAGCAGCACTTAAGCTCTCTCATGAACTCTTAAAAATATTTCTAGAGAATGTGTACCTACAAGACATGATTTATGCCTCACTTGCCCCATGTACACACACACCCCCCTCCTCTTTTCCAGAGCTCTTATAGAATAATTTAGTTTGGAAAAGACCTTTAAGATCATCCAGTCCAACCACTAACCTAGTGCTGCCAAGTCCACCACTAAACCATGTCCCTAAGAGCCACATCTACACATCTATTAAATATCTCCAGGGCTGGTGACTCAACCACCTCCCTGGGCAGCCTGTTCCAATGCTCAACAACCCTTTTGGGGAAGAAACCTTTCCTAATATCCAATCTAAACCTCCCCTGGCACAACTTGAGGCTGTTTCCTCTGGTCCTGTCACTTGTTACTTGGGAGAAGAGACCAGCACCCACCTGCCTACAGCCTCCTTTCAGTAGCTGTAGAGAGCAGTAAGGTCTCCCCTCAGCCTCCTTTCCTACAGACTAAACAACCCCAGTGCCCTCAGCTGCTCCTCGTAACACTTGTGCTCCAGACCCTCCACCAGCTCTGTTGCCCTTCTCCAGACTTGGATCATATTTAGTCTGCCCCAGTGAAAGCTGTCCCTGGAGTGGGCAAGTGAGATCGCTTCTGCAACCAAACCAGATCTGGAAGGCACATCTTGTTCTTCCAGGCTTGAAGCTGAAGGTCCAGGCATCTGGGGACGAGGCAAAGGGTTTCTTAAAGGCCTTTAACTCACTTTTTGAATTAGTGTGGGAGCGGGAGACAAGCGGAAGCCACGTTTGCTACTCATACACTGTAAGAAAAGTAATTGATACCACTCTGTTTCTCTCAGGCTGTTGTAATTTATGTTCTCCCACTTTTCATCCAGCAGACCAGAACTGACACAAGCTGTGAGGGAAGGTGCTCATGCAGTTTTGCACCAACTTTGCAACAGTGTTTCAGGTTTTATTAATTTTACTTTTTTTCTCCTAAAGACATGCTATTTAAAGCAAGTTGATTTTCTCTCCCTTTGAAAGACTTCTAAGCCTCTCAACCAGTCGATGGAAGAAGAAATAGCTTCTTAGCATACGATTGTTGCTAGTCATTGGAAGGCTTCATGTATTATTCTTGATCTCATACTGAGAAGATACCAAGAACTTCAGCTGTACTGCTTCAGGGAGTGTCCATGCGATGATGAGCAGCACTTGAATGACCAGTCCCTTGAAGCATCCCTGGGATTATGCTGATGACAGTTCTTCTTTGCTGATAAAGCTGAGGAAGGGATTATTCCCTTCAGGACCATTATGAATGTACGAGTTTCTGTTTTACAAGAGCTGGTAGAGTATGTAGGATAGAGATGTGCCCAAGTGTTACTTCAAAGCTGAACAAACTTACACAGCTTAGGGGTGTCTTGTGATGCAATCAAATGCTACAGGCAGGTCTTGTGTGTGTCTGAGAAAAGAAAAGCTGAAAGTCAGAGCACGGGAAATGTGTCTGTGAAGACTACAGCAGAAGCAGCTATAAGCACATTTTAGAGATTTGAGTCTGTGATGAACAATCCAAGTTATTTGCAGTGGCATTATTTTTTTAAGTAAGGTGATGAGGGGATTTTGATTTTTATTCTTTACCAGTCATCTCAGAGTTAAGGGTCTTTCCACCACAATTTAAGCTAAGACATAACAAAAATAAGACCATTTGAAGGAAAGGGAGAATTCTTGCTGAATTCTCAGTGGGTAAGGTGGATTTTGCCTCTCACCTAGGCTGTTTGTATCTACTATGGCTCAAAGCAATGTTTTTGTTCTTTTGAGGTTCAGTTTCTTTTGCTTACTTTCAACCTCAAAATACATATTTGGTTCAATCTCTAACTTGCAAAATTTCTTGCCTTAATCAGGCCTGACTTCAAGACACTATTATGGAAAGTCTTTCTAGCCAAAGAGGGAAATGAACTTTCCTAATTGGATTGATAGTACTGCATTAGTTTTTCATTTTAAATACTGACAGTGGTAAAGCAGCAGTGAAAGTTATCCTATATGTGTAATGCATCTCTGAAGAATTTAAAGGGACATAACAAGAACAGGCTTTCTGCCTGCAGACAGGCATGAGGTGAATATAGTTACTGGCTTTTGCTATAACGTTTATTTGGCCTAGACATTTTTCTGATGTTTAAATTCAGAAAGGGCTTTCTCGTTTAGGTCTGTATTTGGGAAAAATAAGTCATTCTGAAACTTTTAAGTAGAAAACACAAAGATTTAAGCAAAAGTCTCATGTTCCTTTTTGGAACAATCTTAACAAGATGATTGTTTGAAGCAATAAATGCTATGGTTTGCCTTAAGATTTAAAAAAAAAAAAATTAATATAAAGCTATCCCTACACTGAAGAAACAAGTAGCCTGGATCTAGTTATTTCATTCTCCTATGAACAGCAATGTCTTTTTCTGTAGTACTACAAAATATATCCTATCAGGGGGATCATTCTTGAATGGAAATCCTCTTTATTGGCATTATTTCCAAGTATTTGCTGAGTCTTGTACCATTTAGTTTTCTGATCACAGAAAGAACATCAGTTTTCAAAGCTGTACTTTAGATGCCATGAGTTTGGTAGCTCGGAGAATCCTATCTGTTGTTCGATTTAAAGATGGCATGTATAATAGTGTGTGTTGTTAGAAAAGTAATTATGGAGGATTGCGTATGTGAACAGGATTAATAGAATCATAGAAACATAAAGTGGTTTGGGTTGGAAAGGACCTTAAAAGATTATCTAGTTCCCATGCCCCTACCTATAGGCACGGGCACCTTCCACCTAGACCAGGTTGCTCAAAGCCCCATCCAGCCTGGCCTTGAACATTCCAGGGATGGGGCATCCACAGCTTCTCTGGGCAACCTGTGCGGGTGCCTCACCACCCTCGCAGGAAAGAATTTCTTCCTTATATCTGACCTAAATCTATCTTTTTTTAGTTTTAAACCATTACCCCTTGTCCTACCACTGCATGCCCTTGTAAAAAGTCCCTCTCCAGCTTTCTCGTAGGCCCCCTTCAGGTACGGGAAGGCTGCTAGAAGGCCTTCCCGGAGCCTTTTCTTCTCCCGGCTGAACAACCCCAGCTCTCTCAGCCTGCGTTCATAGGAGAGGTGTTCCAGCCTCCTGATCATCTTCGTGGCCCTGCTCGGGACTCAGCCCAACATGTCCATGTTCTTCTTATGTTGGAGACCCCAGAGCTGAGCACGGTATTCCATGTGTGGTCTCATGAGAATGGACTAGAGGGGCAGATTCATCTCCATCAACCTGCTAGCTACGCTTTTGATGCAGCCCAGGGTACAGTTGGCTTTCTGGGCTGCAAGCGCACATTGTATGTTTCCTCAACTTTAAGACTATATTATCCATAAAATAATTATCTTCACATGAGTGTCTATCCTTTCTAATATTAATTTCACATGAAAGGAAGTTCTATTGAGACTTTCTTAAGCTATAGCTTTTGTTATTATCCATATTACATACCATAAATTATTTTTGAGGAATGTATCTTTTTTCTGAAGCATAAAGATAAATTAACTTTTAAAAAAAAAATCAAACAGGTTTCTTTTCAAGGGTTCTTTTGACACTTGAGTTGTTAAACACATGTCAGGCAGTGTAAAATCTAAATTTTTCTTTATGCTTCAGTTTTGGAAACTATTCCCCCACCAAATTTCCTTGAATCCCCACCTGGTTTTTAGAAAATCAAGAGAGCTCTTTTGGTTGTGGTGCTACTGGTAGGACTGGGACATTACATTCATTGTTATATACCTTCACACCTGTGTTTGGGAAGGGTTAAATGGGTAATATAAAAGGGAAGAAGTCCTCTTAAAAAGGTTAAACTTCCCACTCTCAACAACCTGATATGTCTAATGTACGAGATATCCTCTTTGAAAAAGGTTGTTAAGCATGAGTTTTGTTTACATATAATGTCATGCAGTTATCAGCATAATCAAAAACTTATTTAATCCTTTTCTAATTCTAAAGTGATTAGCAAGGGCTGAGAAATCACCTTATCTCACTAAAACACAGGTACGAACACAGAGTAAATATTTTGGTAAACAATTATTCTGCCCTTGCATATTCAGCAGTGTGCTAAATTATGCATAATCTTGCATAAGTAATAAGTGAAGGTAGCTTAAATTCAGGGTTTTTTTACCTGACCTATTTCTTTCAGTGCTGTTAGCTTCTTAAATCATGTATGAGCTTTCCGTAAGGCTTCAATGAGTAGTTCTAGTGGAGAGACTTCAGTAATAAATTTCAGGAGAAGACAAGTTTTTTGACAGGCATAATGCAACACATACAGAGTTTGGAACTCACACTCTGGGAATTTAGAGCAATCCTTGCAAAGCAGCTTTTCCCTGTTACATTAATAGAGAAAATGAAGTATGAAAGTCCTCAGGAATTACTGCTAGGTGTAATTTAAATAATTTACCAGAAGACAGTTCAGCACATGCATAGAACAGGGGCATACAGAGTTTGCCATAAGCAGTTTATAAATAAACTATATTCTGCTGAAGTAAGTCAGGCATAAATTATAACTATTCCTTTTGTGGCTATACTCTGTTCCTCATTGTAATAGTTATTTAAAAAAAAAATCTGGGTTATGACCTTCTACTAGAAATCATAGGCTGTGCCTGCCTTGTACCTTGCTTATGAGCATGCTTACATTTAATAGTTTAGCTGCTATGAGATCAAAGTAAAATTACTATTGCTGTGGGGGAAAAAAAAAGTGCATTACATTTCTATAAACAGAATCTAGGTAGAATTTTGTAGCTCAGTGGAAAAAGGAGTGTTCAGCGCCAAAGACCATTGACTAGCATCTGACCATTTCACGACACCCTTATGCACTTTGTTAATGTATTATTCTATTTCTAGCCTCAAGTGCTGAAAGTTAAAATGACTGAATAACTTGAAAGTACCAATAGGAAAAATTAAAATAAGATGCTAGGAGTATGGAAAGGGTAAAGAATTTGTTAAACACACTTGTAGATACTGGATGGCTCCTACTACTGCATAGAAGCTGCAGCCATTAGGGTTATTAAGGACTGTTAGTATTTACCGACCAGAAATGGTTTTTATTTATTTTTAGAGTGTTCAGAAATAAGAGTCCAAGGTGAGAGGTCAGATGATCCAGAGACTCTCATTGAGTTTTGAATACCAAATTAAAGATGTATTACATATCTTTTGTTCTGACACCTGTAAGTACTGCATTAAAAAAAAAAAGGAAAAAGCGAACATTATTTACTGGTTTTTTCCTCTTTTTATATTATACAAGTGATCTCTGGTTCCTGTAGAGCACACATGAACACAAATATTATACTCTCTGGTCTTACATGTTTCACCTTACCGGTTTTTTAATATTATGTACTTTTCTTAATTTACTCTTAATTAAGTCCTTTTGTCCATCTAATTATGGACAAAGCATTACAGCCACTGGAGCTCATAAGCAGTCACAGGTCAGAAAGAAGGCTTGCAGTCTTCTTGTCATTTTGAACAAAAAACTAATTCACATGATTAACCTTCAAGCAAGTCATTAAAGGTATTTCCTTCAGAAAAAATCTTTACATTTCTGTTGGAATTTGGGATTTTTCTGAATGAGACTTACTAACTTGTATTTCATGCAGTCATGCATAAAAATAGACAATCTGAAATTTTCTGATATTTTTGTAGACATCTATTGCCTAAAATATTATATAAATTTTCATTGTTAGCATAATTATATTAATACATGAGTAATAATAGTTATATTTTAACCTAATTATAAGTGTATATAACATCTGTAATTGCATTGATGAAATATATATGTATTAATACAGATACACAATATATAATATCTGTATAAATAATTCAAGCTCTTCTTCCCCTAGCATTCATCAGCTCACCCAAGTCCTCTTCAAAACTCATGCCAGTGTAAGAATTAACATAGGGAATAGGCTAAAAATGCCCTTGGTTTTGCTTCTTTCCTTCTAAAAATATTTATGTAGAGGCAGTAGGGGGATCTGCATGCTGTAGGGAATCCTGGCTACCACTCTTAGACTGCCTGGGAGGTGAAGCACTGCCTGTACTTCACCTCCCTTTATCCACAGCACTGTGAATAATTTTGCAAGTCCTCATTCCCAAAGGTCCAGCTTCCACAACGTTTTAGGCTGGGTTGTGTGCTACCCTCTGTCCCCACCGTGAGTGGCACTGAAATGCAGTCCCATCGAGGTGAGCAAAGCTCTACATGAGTGCAGGACCAGACCTCACCACTCAGATTCTGCTGGTCACTCTGGCTATATTCTTGAGATAAGCCCCTAATTTAACAATTTCTTTCATAGGTTTGTACTTGTTCATTGTTTATGATGGTTTAATCTGGTTTTCCCAGAGCAGTGACAGGTTTTGTGACAGAAGCCATTTAGGATGCAAAATCCTCAGTCAGGTTCCTGATAAATGGAAAAGTATTTTCCATGTCCAGAACTGACATGCATATGCAAAAATTCCACATACTTAGCCATTTCCTCTTACTATCCTTTGAATGTGCTGCAAATTTCATTTTCTTTTCCAAGGAAAAATTGACTCATTATCACTCTGGCTGAATCAGTTGTTTTTCCTAGCACAGAGGCTTTTTCCATTGTTAAACTGAACCGTTAGAAAATTAAGTAATGTTAACAAGAAATTTCTCCTTAATATGCAGTAAGTATAGGTTGTTGGAATGATAAAAACAGTTTAGTTCAAACAATTTAATTAACATCCTTACAAGGATCGTTGAAAATAAAGTGCAAAATAAAATAAAATCACTGTCATGATCCTGACCCTGTGTTGCAAATTAAAAACACAGTAAAGCGTCATAAATTTCAGCAGATCAATTTGAGTTCACTTAATAGAACTATGACAAAAGCAAATGTTTTGTCACTTTCAGACTGTTGCCAGGAAAAATTGTAGTGCATAATTAATGATAACCCATTCTTTAATTTGTATATATAAAGGCACAGGAAGTTGCCACTGATAGCACAGAAATAATATCATTTTCAGCGTTAAAGCAGTAGAACTGTTTCGTCTAAAACAATGAGCCAGGAGAAGAATAATGGAAGGTGTCAGAGGCACAATAAATAAGATTAGAGTGGACAAGGAGAAGTTAAAAGTATTAACTGCATTGAAATTTTCAATTAGAAAGGCAAAGCAAATCCTTTATGAATCATCCCCTCTACCCTCTTTTAAACCTTTCTGAATAAATGCAGTTGAATTGCCTGAATACTTGTTAGTGCAAAATCAAGCTCATTCAAAGGAAGGAATTGCAGGTTTACATTGTTACTGTAGACACTCAAGGAATTTTTAAGAACACAGCTAGGCTTCAAGATCTTGAACACCTGTGTTTGAAAGGGCTAGTGGTAATTAGTTAGTCACCTTTCTAAGCAGACCTGAAATATCAGAGCATCAGCTAAGTAATGATAAAATACATTATGTGCTGGATGCTGTGGATGACATTGCTTTCCTGCTTTCCTTATGTGGATGTTTCTGGGTGATGCATCTTGCTGAGTAGGAGGGCTAGAGAAAAGTCAACATGAGGTGAATGATTAGGCAAAGACAGTTTTCATCAGCTCACTTCTGATATACTTGTAGCATGAATTGATATTGAATTTTCTCTGTAATGAAGCAAATTTATCTACATGAGCCTTCTAATCTTGTCCCTCTCTTACTTGCTTAGAAAATGCGACAACTGTTTCTTCTGTCCAAGGACAATTTCATCTGCCCAGACATCAGGTGAGACTCAGCAAGCAATAGGGGCTGTGATTTTCAAAGCAACTGTGTAACAGGAGGAATCAGGGGTCCGATCACCATTTGTACTATGCTACATTGGGTACTTTTTCCTCTTTTGAGGCATCAGTGTTGGGATCACCATCACCTTGGAACTGCAGGATTCTGATCCTTTGGCTGGGAGTCATGATTATACCAAACCTTGGTCTTCCATGTAAGTGAATAGGACACCTGCCTAGGTGTTCTGCCACCAAAAGAACCAGCCGCTCTGGTTTTAGATCTCTTAACATCATATATGACATCCAGCTCCAGAATGGAACATTTTATGGATACCACTAAGTGGGCTTTACACCTTCCTAGTAAAAGTTTTCATTTTTGCCTATTTTTTGTTTCATTTGTAATTACCTATAATGTCCTTCAGTTCTGAAAATAATTGGCAATTACTGTGTGAAACACATAGGAGTCCTGAGGTGGTAAAATACCAAGTCCTTAGCAGGAGTTATTTAGGGACACCTTTAATATACCTAATCAATGCGCATGTCACACCATTTTCAAGAACTGCAAAAGTTGTTCAGTTTTTTCTCTTTATTACAATCCTTTTTGCTGCCTTTAGTGAATCCTCAGCTGTGTCTCAGATTCTTAGGGTCCTGTGCTGAAAACATGAAATGCTGCTGAAGTTATTATCCTATATATACTAAGTAATATCCACAAAACTTTCTCTTCCAGCTGTGAAGAACCGATGTGTTAAACAGATTATTTGCAAGACCTGCTTTCTTGTAATAAACCTAAAAAATAAGCATGTTTTCTAAAGACTACTTGATTCTAGATGTAATTTCAGAGCAATATTTCATGCCTCTTGTCAACACATAAGGATAAAAGTGCTGTGTCAGAGACCCAGCATAGTAAAGAGGTGAAAGTAAGAGGCAGTCCAGAATTTATTAATTGCAGGGGCAGTATGGCTACATCTATGCTAATAAACTCAGCGTGCAAATGCTGCTGTCTTCCACAACAGGTTGACTGCCCCCAAGCTGCCTGCTAGCTGTGGCCTTTGGAAAGTTCAGCTTCTGCATGGCACCCATGAAGTCCTTGCAAGTGCACTGCTTGACATGAGCCTTTTTCTTCGTTTTGAGTTTGGAGACCTGTGCACTACTTCTCAATAACGTTCCAGGGACTGGTTAATCTACTAGCACAGACAAGTAGCCTGTCGGTCTACTCCCCTCATTTTTACATTGGAAGCGTAGTGTGCCATAAGGAGAATCAAATGAAAGTTGTAACCTTGCATCCACTCCTACGTCCCTTCTCAGTCCTGTGCCATGAACTTTGCCAGTTAGGTTGAACAGATGGAGGATGTGATGAGGCACCTCTTCAGAAGTCCCTTTAGGCCCCAGGAGCAGAATTTACCAACCAAATCCCTTCTACCTTTTATCCCTTTAGTTGTCATCTTTATTAGCACACACCATTCAATTAGCTCCAGTGTATGCTGTACTTACACTCTCTAGTGTTTGTTTTCCTCCCAGCTGGACTCGTGTCAGTTGAGTGCTGACATCCACTGCTGACAGACAGATTCCACTATTCCTAAATGCATCCATCTCTCTATCTGCTACACTCACAGATAAGCACCATACCACTAGCATTCAGAACAACCTTTGCAGTCTTCTAGTTTGAAGTCTTTCTGTCCTTATCCAGGTAGGCTTACTCAGCGCACTAAATTTTTCTGCAGCTCTTTTAACTACTAGATTGCTGTAAAGCATGTCAGGAAATGTTCCTGTTGCTGTAGTGTGATACTGAGGACAGTACTATCACCAACCCAATGGATTATCAGAAAGGCTGTTGTGTGTGGCAGAAATGGGTATGGCAAACAAAATTATTTTTTAAAAGACCACAACAAATGCCTTCATTATTACTAGGAAATAGTCTGGCTTTATAGACAGACTATTGGTTGATAATGTGTGCTCTTGGTTGATAATGTGCACTCTGTTTGCTGGCTATACTGCAAATTAATCTATTTTTGGTTTGATATTTTTATCCAAAGAGTAAGTCACCAATATCTGGGAAGAAAGGTAAAAATAAGTAATATTGTTGCTTTGTTCATCTGTGTCTTCATAATATATGCTAAAATTGATTCACTGATAAGTTGCAATTCAGTGATGACATTTCTGATACCCAAAATGTCATAAAAATCTCACATGAAGCAAGCATCTTATATGCTTTCAATGTGCGTGTTCTTAGGTTACTTAAAGTTGCAGCTACAATGTAGTTTCATAACACATCTGTTTTAAATATTTATGTCCTAAGTTTATTGAAGTTTTCTTTGAGCGGTTCTGAGAGAAGACATCTTATTTACCATTTTTACCCCAAAGAGGTCAGCTTGAGTGTTAATTGTTCCTTTATCTGAGGCTAATATAAAATTCTTACCTGTTTCAAATTTGTTAATAGAGGTATTGAACAGTCTGGTAAACCCTTTCCAATTCCTGTCCATTCTGAACTTTTGAAAGCAGAGGGTAATAAGAAACCTGATAACAAATAGGCTTCAAACTTGAAACCAAGTAGTTAAAACCTATTAACAGTATAGGAATAAATAAAAGGTGAATTTAATAACTATCTTCGTGCATTCACTTACCAAGGCAACTTCTACCTCTATGTGAAATTTTAGGTGGAATGGGGAATGCTGAACCAGCCAAGAGTAAGGATCAGTATTTTAATTTACATAGGATATTTCCAGGGTAGGTGAGATAAATGGCTCGGGTATTTCCCTTGTCCTGGTATAAGAACCAGCTGAAAGAGGCTGGAGTGTAGACAATTAGCTTTAGTGTCACAGGTGATAATCTTAAAGGCCCAACAACTTTAACTGCTATCTGTGCCTGGCTTCTATCCTCAGCTATTCATCCCAGTATTTTAACAAATTTCAGTTTAGTTGTTCATAGGTGAAAGCACTTTTGCGTCATGTGATACAAAACCAGTTCTGAATACATGATATTTCTGTGAACACATTTTAGTAACTCCAGCAAATATTTCTAATTTTGTAGGAACTGGGGCTTTTCCCAGTGGCATTTATTCTTCACACAGCTGCTGTGAAACTTTGCAAGACCTTGTAGCATTTCCTCATCAGGCTTAAAGACCAGACATTGTGTTTCCTCTCTGGGTCTTACATGTGTGCTTGTGTGCACAATAGAAATAAAAATGTGCTACTAACGACAAAAATTTCCATTTAAAAACCCACTGTGGTGACTGGTCTCTGGTACTGATGACTGGTGTAAGTACATGGAGTGGCATTTGGTTGGAAGGCTTTGCCCAAGTTTCCCCAAGGGAAGACTAC
Organism: Falco biarmicus; assembly: GCF_023638135.1. Lineage (NCBI taxonomy): Eukaryota > Metazoa > Chordata > Aves > Falconiformes > Falconidae > Falco > Falco biarmicus. The sequence goes on along the minus strand of NC_079293.1, from coordinate 1,038,538 downwards.
CCTAAATGCGAACTCCTAAGTCTCAAGTACTCTGTGTGTTCTCATGCACTTTTGTTATGACATCTGTGTTTTTTAAACTGCTGATCTTGTTTTCTTCTGTTTGTGTAGAAGTACAAATATACAGAGCAATTACTGTCTGGAGTTTCCTGTGGATTTCTTCCTATTTCTGAATTTGCAAGCAACATTCACCTTCCAAATTTCTCACAAGAGCAATATATATCTCAGTACCAAAGCCCTCTGAATTTATGGGTGTACCTTACATTATTATTAACATGAATATCCCTGGGTACTTCTCAGGAAAGAGAAATAGGTTGCACACTAATGCATCCTTGTGCAACTCCTCTGCCTCCTCCGGCAGACCAGGGAGGAGGATGGCTGTCTGGCCAAGCGCAGGTTTCAAACATTGCAGTTTGGCATCACCACAGGGGCAGTGCTGCTCACCTCCCCTTCCTCCACCTCATCCCCTTCCTCAGCACATCAAGCAGGTCTTGCCTGAGCTTTTTGACCATTTTAGCCTGAGCCTTCTGGAAAACAGGCAGGAGAGAGTCCCCTATCTCCAGCAAACTCTCCACTGGAGCTTGCAGGATGCTTGAGCCCTGCAAGGTCCCTCTGGGCTGGGGAAGTCACAAGAAGGTGAACTGCTCCCCTGCTTGCTTCCCCCAGCTTCATCCCTGGGAGCTAACGGGCTTGCTGCAGGCTGGCTAAGTGGGTTCTCATGCCCCTGCTTGCCAGCTGGTGCCGAATTGCTGGGCTACCGCTGTAGGACCTGGTTATGTACAATGAACTGATGCAGGAGTCATCTGATCATAATGGAAGTCACAAAGAAGGAAGGGAACAAGGGGAAAAAGAAAGGAAGGAAAAAGCATGCTGATAAATATTCCATAATTCTTTGATAAGCCCAACCAAGAAATGTATCCTGTGATCAGTGTGCTAACGAAGCTCAACATCACAGAAGTTAGCAGATGGTCACTCTACATTCACTCACCAATTTATACCAGGGAGAACTGTGAAGCTACGGGGTTGGGGTGGCTGGTACATAAAAATTTTAAAAGCGAGAGTAATTTGAAAATATAAAGAGGCTACAACATTATTTTTCTTGTGCTCAGTCCAAGAGAAAACGTATGCAGTACAGTTGTTTTTTTTTAATTTCTGTCTATCTGTGTGCATGTGTCTGTACGTTTGGATGTATGGAACATCTTTTATCTTTCCAAAGTACAAAATGTTTTCTTACTTAGAAATAGTGACACTGCATATAAAGATTTTACTTCTCTTACATATATATCTGTTAGAATTGTACTGAGTTTCTGAAGTACATTTAAAACCACGATGTAGATAGAAAAGCATTTTCATATATAATTGTATTTTTATATTTTTATATAATATATTTTACATATATGTATGATTTATATATAATATAATATAATATAATATAATATAATATAATATAATATAATATAATATAATATAATATAATATAATATATAATGTGATATGATATGATATGATATAATATAATATAATATAATATAATATAATATAATATAACATAACATAATATAACATAACATAATATAACATAATATAGTATAATTGTAAGCTATCAATTTATAAATGTGTAAGTATTTGGAATAGGGAGCCCTCATGTAGTCCAGCTATTGCATAGCATCTTGTGTAACGAGCTCCAAAAAAAGATTCACCATGTCATGGTTTGGTTTTTGGGTTTTCAGGTGTGCATGACTTGGTTTTCAAAGATGAGTAAGGCAGTGTTGTTCCCCGTCCACAGTCTTTTGCATTAAGCAATAGAATATACTGATTGATAGGGGAGTTATTTCAAATATTTTTTTTCCACAGCTCCTTCCCACCACACTTGCAACATATGGGGGGACAAGGCAGAATCCTGAAAAATGCTCAGCTGTTTGGCCTGGACTTTTGTTTGTGATTTGGGAAAAAGCGTATGTGGTCTGCTCATTTTGTGCCTAAGAGTGTATCTTGAGTCTGGGAGGGAGCAAAAAGGACTCTGAGTCACTTTGAATACTCCTGCTTTCCTGAACTCTGTTGTGAATGAGTCTCCTAGTGTAATTGCGATTGCAGTGATAGGGGGAAATGAGCTCTTCATTGTTGCTTTAACTCAAGTTCCTCCACAGCCAGCCTGCTGGTTCTTTAAAGACATTGCCTCATGCCTCAGAGAAGCACTGGATTTTCAGATTTTGCTCCTGAGTTTATCCCTAGAATTTAATTGAACTTTCACTTTCATAGTAACAAAGATATTTGCTACACCTTAATCCAAAATCCATATGCTAAAGACTCAGTAAACTACCTTTTTTTCCTCAGATGTTCAGAAGGATTTTATATCTTTGTGTGAATAATATCTCTCTGCAAAGTGGCTAATAGTTTCATCTGCTTTTATATTAGCAGTAATAATAGTGTTGCAGAAGAAACCATTTTTGGCAATACAGTTGAGAGGTTTACAGCGGTCATAGCTTTTAAGATCCCAGTTTAACACAGCATTTAAGCACCCATTACAGCATCAATGCTGGGGCAAAAGTACCGGGGGGCCTTTTAAACAGTGACGCACATACCTCTTTGGAGGACGCCCACTATTTTGAAGTTGGCTGGATACTGTCCTGGAATAATTTGAAATATAGAACTCTTCATTTTGGAGTCAGCCCTGTGCTATGGTAGTTGGATCATCACAAGGGCAGCCAGATATGGCTTACAGCCCTGAAGAAAATTGCCCTAGACCTACACAGCTTCTTTGTGGGTTATTTTCCAAGACCACCCCACAGAGTTTTCTGCCCACCACCGTAGTGTTTTACCTCACAAAAGAGGTAGCATTGGACAACCAGAGTGTTCGAATTGGAATCTTGTGAGATCTCCTTTCCTTTGCCCTCTGACTTCATCCCTTCTCTCCCGGCACCCTTCCACCCCAGCTCTCCATTCTGACCACATCGCAAGCCTCAGGAGGTTCTGTGGCTACCTCTGCTATGGAACTTAACAGATTAAAGGCCCTACATATAACAAGATCTTTCTGGTAATACAGTGAATATTAAAGTAAAATATATATCTGTCAAGACAGACAGATCTGGTAAGGGTCTGTGTACATGCACGAATATATATATGCAGAAAATCATAATGTAGCTAAAGATTGAAGAGGCTGGAGAGTGAAGAATAAGTGGAAAGTGATTAAATGGTAAGTGATATCTTAAAAGCATATGAGAGATTTTAAAAGGATCCATGTAGAAAACAAAGAGCTATTAGTTAAAAAAGGTAAATTGCAGATAGCACTACTCTAATATCAGTCCCACAATAGCCATCAGAGATGAACCAGTAATGTAATTTCTTTTAAATGGATGCCATTCCAGTCACACTTATCATCTGCAGAGAAATATTTCTAATATCTATATCAGATGATAAAACTATTTTCATTTATTATTGTACTAGATTTTTTCCCAATGTTCCTACCACATTTTGTTCTTTCTGCACATCATTTTTTCCCTTCTATAACAAACATTGATCTTGCAAGTTGCCTCAATTTGGTTTTTGTTGGTTTTTTTTTTTAATATAAGATTCATGCATTAATAGAAATTTAAGAAACAGGAAATATTGCCTTGCTTCAAAAATGAGATAAGCCCTTCTGAATTTCAGCCTATATGTAAGCACACATACAAATGCTCTGTATGTGATGTATATTTATAATGCATAATTTAGATATATCTAAAGTAAATAATTTTGGTCATTTCTGTGGTAGTCAATACACTTTCTCTCACAACATTTTAACAGGACTATCTGGTTTACTTACTTCTAAATTAAAAATAAAACCTGAATAATTTTCAGAAATGGATTTCTGCTGCATTAATGAGTGATGGATCATGGTGAAATAATGCAATAAGTACATGCTGTGGCCTTCTGAGAATAAAGCAGGGCTCTTTTTCCATTTTGTATATTAGAATCACTTTGTAGATCAGACTTCACCTCCATTCACAACGGCGTTTAACCCCACTGTCTGATTATTATGGCTCTGATATAAATATACCAAATGTTAGCAGCATTGGAGAAGACATATATGAAAACCAACATTAGTCCTGTGATAAAGTCTATAAAAAGTTTGCTGTGTAGCCCTGAGGAGTAATTTCTGTTTTCCAGTCAGTAACTGGAGAATAAGATGCACTGTGTTTCAAGGCCTTGAAAGCTTGTTTTGTAATGAGACTAACAAGCTAAAAACATTTATTTTGTATGAATGAAGTTAGGGACAATTATGAATACCTGTGTAAGAAAGATATTTCTGGTTGTAGAAGGTTCTGTTACCCAGTAAAATAAAGTGTAATGAGATTCCATGTTTGAAAACTCAAAGCTATACACATTCAGACAAATATTACAGGAGAAAAGTCAATTTACATTGAAATAACTAAACTAGAGAGCTCTTGGATTCTTTATCACTGCATAGGATACATGCTTTGCGCTGAAAAAAAAATGATAACAGCCCTTGCTTCCCAAGGGGTTTATTTTATGGTCTTGTGCCCATCTTCACAAAACAAGCCTTCCTCTTCTTGCAGTAAAGCGGGTGGGCTCATTGAGGCAGAAGAACAAAATAGTCAGCCATAGTTTTCACCAAAGAGATTTGGTATTTGTATGTTTATTTAAAAGATCAATACAGACAAGATGTTATTCTCCCTTAACTAGTTATTCCTTGATACTTAATATGTGATTGCAAGTATAGGAAATTCAACAGAAAATTCTTTGGTACACTGATATTTCTACTTCATGGTTAATTTTAATATCTGGGTTTGTTAATATGAGTTACTACTCTTATTGAAATCAACTACAAGCCTCAATACTTAAGGTCTTTTTCTATGGGATTTACAGGGATGTCAATTTCTGATTTAGTGACTGTTCTTAAAAAAAAAAGATAAGAAATTAAATTCCTTATTTTAAAAATATGTACAATTCTGCTGTTGTGAGTACATGCATATAAAAAAGAATAAATTAAATGACCTTTTGTTATGAAAATCTATATATTTTATTGCCATAAGTCATCTGAAAATTTTATGACTTCTTACTTGCCTTTTCAGTTTAACGTCCATATTCTTTAATTAGTCTTGCAAAACTTTCTAGAAGGTAGGTCTAGAACATTTTATATCAGCTAAATTATAAAAAGAAAATGAATTAAACAGAATAATTGAAAAAGTAATATAAATGAATCGGTAGTGCAAAATGGAATACTTTTTCAATCAATGTAGTCAAAGTATTCAATTTTTAGACACAGTTATTTTGAGGTTATTTTTTAAAAGTATTAAGGTAGGATGTTTTAGCCTGTAAACCTGATATTATCACATTTTAGCTGAAGCATACCAATTCATTCTACAAGTCATTAGATTATTTTTTCAAATTAGTTATGGCAAATTCATTTTTTCTCCTTCAGAATCAAAGCATATCCTACGCCATCTCCCTTGAGCTTTCCATCTTTAAGAAAGTCCCAATCATATCCCACAACAATAACTCTAGTGTTTCCACTTTCAGTAATTGGATGGATAGAATTAGTAAGTCCTTGGCCAAATAGCAGTATTTGTTTTAGATTCGTTATATTTTTCTCTAGATTGGAGTGCCATGAAGCCATCTGATCTGACTATGAAATAAGTGATTTTGTAGTGTTTAAAATAGATGATATATCAGGTTTTGAGAGTTTACGTTGATCTAATGCATTGAAAATGTAGAAGATTGTGCTCTGGAAGACGATTTGAGATGTGGCTGTTTTAGCACTTCCACTTACAGACTATAGTGATGTCACATGCCTGAAAAACAGATACCTGTAAAGCACCTTTTAAAACATCATTTGAATTTTCCACTAATAAAGCATTAAACACTTTTCTCAGAGCATCTGCTGAAAAGCAATAAGGAATGTGACTCCTAATAAAATACAGATATTTCCCGATTCCCAGATCAGAATTTACTTACAATGCCATTTAAAGAACCTTACAGTCTTGAGAAATTAAAAAAGTTATTGCTCAAACAACTCCACCAGTATAGGCTTCAGAGCCTACTGAACAATATCAAAGCAGTATCATAAATGTTGTGAATAATTTGCAGAGAATAACTTTGCTCCCAAGTTTGCAGGACAAGGACTGGAGGTGCTCAGCTGGGAGGGTGTGAGGGAAGGCGAGAAGAGAGTCTGCCTGCCACACATCTCTGTCACCCTGGGTGGGTTAGACACAGGCTACAGAGCTTTAGGGCATTCAGGGAAAGGAATCGACCCCTTTGGTATTTCATATATTGAGTAATCTCCATCCTCTTTCATTCCACACAGGGTTGGGGATACAGAGAAGTCTTAGACTTGGGAACATCATCCACAGATGTTTATATACATTGCATGTCTCACTAGATGTTTATAGGCACATATACACACACAGAAGCATGCACAAACACGTCTTACGGCCTGTCACAGAAACTTAGTCAAGCAGCCTTTCAGTCCGTTCAAGACAATGCTTCAGGTTCACTCTGTGTTTTGAGTTACATCTACGTAACTTTCTGAGCATCACATTTTAAAATTTGGGTTCTTAGAGGCAGCTTGTTGGAAAGCGATGTAAACTGTAAATGTATCTGAATATCAAAGAATTCATGACATTTTTGCAAAGAGTTAAAAAACACTGGCCACAGGGAACTGTTATGTTCCAGCTGAGTAATTATTTTCTGCTTTCTCATTTTCTTATTATTTTCTCAATTGTGTATTTGGTATATATCTGTTAAATCTTTATACCTTTGTTGTGACTCTGTTCCAATGACAGAATGAGAAAAGGTAATTTTTACTTCAGTGCAAAAAACACAAGGCAGAAATCCTGTGCAATGTTTTAAGCATTTTGCTGGCTAGAAATATATATGTGGGCACCAACTGATTCCTTTTTCTCTGTTTCTGAACAGTACTCACCCCAATAATGCTGTAGAAATAATTAATAAAAAGAGGTGATATGTTCCCACTTTTTGCTTTTGCTAATAACATTTTGTTTAATGGGTGTGTCAGATGTTCATGTAACATAATGAAGTATTGAAACAGAGATACTAAAAAATGTACCAGTCTGCCTGAAAGTTATTTGTTTTGAACAGTTACATATATTAATTTATCTGAAGCCCAGGAAATGCACTAAGATAAAGGAAAAGCGCTTTTTTACTTACTTGATGTTGATGTCACCTAACACAATCATATTGCAACCTCAATGATGAGGCAAAAAGCCTGTTGATATGAATCAATGCAAATTCAGGTGGAAAATACAAAGTACTCCAGTGGACTATACGCTCTTGAAAATCAGAGTGTAATACCAAAGTGATCCAAGGCTTTCAGAAGCTTCTGCTGAAGTTCTCTGACTCTGTGTTGGTAGGGCTTGCAGCACAGGTAATCAATTGTTGAAAATACCTAAGGATCTGGGACCTACAACTGGTCCATCTTTGCCACACAGATACTCTTGCAACACAACCTTAGCAACAGGCTGCATTGCAGAAAACATGGCAATTTTATTCCAACAGTAAAACTTTCCTGGCAGAATCTTTTATTAGTGAATTCAAATCAGATTTTTTTTTCATACTTGTACTTTTTATATAAAATAAAATGTATAATTTGGAATACTCGTCATGGGGTCTGCATTTACTGTTGTTTCACTCTTGCATTTGGGTGTGTACGGAAATCAATGTGTTTTCTTTTTGACATGTAAGGTATGTTTGTTCTCCATACAGAACTGCTGGGCTCTTATTAGGCAACACCTTGGTTTTGGTTTATTAGAATGTAGTATAACCCTGAGAAGTATATTAAACTACAAGGTGTAATGGGAATCCATCTTAATCAGCCCCTTATTTTTTGGCTTTCTTGGGGCCAGCTGAGGAACTGGGTGGATTTCGGTTAATACCTACTTAGGTATTTCTTAGTAAAGTTGCAGCGTTCCATATTTTCATGCTTTGGTTTCAAAATGCTTATGCATTATCAGATTTTCACCTGTTATTATAGGGTGGCATACACATACCCTTTTGTCATGGTTTAACCTCTGCCGGCAACTGAGTCCCAGGCAGCCGCTGGCTCACTCCCCCCGCAGCAGGATGGGGGAGAGAACCAGAAGAGTAAAAGTGAGGAAACCCGTGGGCTGAGATAAGGACAGTTCAACGGGGAAAGCAAAAGCCATGCACATGCAAGCAAAACAGAAAAAGGAATTCATTCGCCACTTCCCATGGGCAGGCAGGGGCTCAGGCATCACCAGGACAGCCAGGCTGCATCACACCTAACAGGTACTTGGGAAGACAAATGCCATAACTCCGAACATCCCCCGCTTCCTTCTTCTTCCCCAGCTTTACATGCTGAGCAGGACGCCACGTGGTATGGAATATCCCCTTGGTCAGCTGGGGTCAACTGTCCCAGTCGTGCCCCCTCCCAGTGTGGTGTGAGGAGCAGAAAAGACCTTGACTCCGTGTCAGCACTGCTCAGCAGTAACGAAAACATCCCCAGGTTATCAACAGTTTTCCATCACAAACCCGAACCACAGCCCCATACCAGCTACTCTGAAGAAAAAGAACTCTACCCCAGCCAAAACCAGCATGCTTTTTTTTCTTCCTGATCAACAAGTCTAGATGTGCGTTGATGAGCAAGAGCTCCATCGGAGACAGTCTCTGTTGATGTACTGCTATCGAGTCGTGCCAGAGAGCATTCCTCAGCACCGTGTGTTATTGCCTGTACTTGTCCCCAGCCACAGAACAGGTTGTCACATTGGTCCCAACCCTGGAGAGGTAAATTGTTAGCATTTTATTGTCATATGTATTACCCTGCTATAAAGAGTGTAATTTACCTATTCAGTTAACATGAGCCATGGTTTTAAGGGCTGCCATTTGATTTTCTAAACTGCATGAGCATTCATAATCAACTTGTAAAAACTGGGCCATGATGCATTAGAAGCTATTAAGCCATCATTTACAAACACTTTGAAATACTGCTGAGTTCCTTTATGCTTAAAAGAGAAAATAACTGATGTATTTCGGTTTAGTAACATTTGATAAATTCATGCAAGGAAAGCCTAAAAGCACTGTTAATTAATCAAAATCAAACTAATAGACCAAATGCATTTGTGAATCAAGGGGGAGGGGAAGTTTTTAATAGAGCTCAGGGGATTCAGAGTCCCAACTTCTCCTGAATTTAAATGGGAATTTGCTGCCTAGATGCCTTGGGTGTTGCTAAAAAACTCAGCCTAAGCCAGTGGTTGTGTAGTCCTTTCTCATCCTCATTTAGAAGACGCTGTTGATGAAGTAACGGTTATCATTTAATGCATGTATTGTGTATATGCATTTAGCATGCTGTGTGCATCACATGAACATTAAAAGCCAGTTCCACTTCTCACTAGATTTCCTTCAAAATAAACAAATTTTAGGATAGTCTGTAGTTTTTCAAATATACCTTTCTAAATGAAGTCTACAAGAAAATTCAAAGGTGTATTGAGCAAAGTCACGGGCAATAGTGTGGAGAACCACAAATAGTTCAGCATTTCCTGTGGAACTTTAAAAGAATACTTCCACCAGTATTTGCTAAATATAGATTAACTTAATCTTATAAGAACTCTATTGCATTAAAATTTACAACTGACATCATTACTGGAAAAATATCATACAGTTTGAACTAAAAACTCCTAGCTGAATTTGTATCTATGCCTTCTGAAATTTCTTCAGAAATTGAAGCCATCAGTAATTTTTTTAACAAATATTTGAGCACAATACCCATTTAAAGCTGCCTTATTGACTTTTCTGTAAAAAAAAAATTTTGAACAGATTTTTTTTTCCCAACAAAATGGTATCTACTATGAATACTATGCAAATTTCTATCAAACATTTGCTTTCCAGCTTAAAAAACAACAAAAAAAGTGTGCCACAAAACTGAAAAGTTTATGGCTGCCAGTTTTATGATTGAAAACACAATTGATTATTTTTTTTATTTGCAAACACCACTGTGATGCTTGGCAGGGTGTGCAGGGGACGTGCCAGACCTCCAAAGCAGCAGAGCAGTCACATTGCCCAGGCTACGACTGACTGAACCCGCTGCAAATGCTTTTCTGCTCATTCAGCAGCCTTAGCACACTTTGAAAGAGCTACACATTTCTAAAGTGCAACGAACTACCTGGAGCTATGGCAGCAGTTCTAAACTTAAAAAATTGCATCTCAATGAAATCTTTGAAACTGACAACTTCTGAACTATTCAGTTGTTTTCTCAAAAAGTCAGGGTGGAATAGGATGGGAGTGGCATAATTCCTGTTTCCCTTAAAAGTTATGAAAGTACTTTATGAAAGCTCAATCTGCAGAGAACTCCAGTTTTGTATCGTGCGTCCCATAAAGTGCCTCACCCTTAATTTCAGTCAAAATTCACTCTCTGACACAATTTAGCTTTTTGTTATACAATGAACTGCAAAAACTTGGCTGACCAATTTTTTTTTAATTAATTGTTTATTTTTAAATAGGCAAGGTTTGCCCAATAAATAAATATAAATGATGAAACATTCTAAAGAGAGGTGGAGCAGAACCATATATTTTCAGAGTCATGAACTCAGGGCAAAATTTATTCCATTTATAAATACTTAAAATTAATTTAATGAGAAAGGATTTTGGTAGTCAAGGGATATGTGTCTTTGCTAGGTATCTTCCCTGACTCAAGCTCCTATGAAAAGAATGCAGTAGTCTGAAGGGCAGTCATTTTAGATAATAAGTGTTGTAGTAAGTACTTCTTATGATATATATGAAACTCATTTTTAAAAACATCAGGTGGTGAGCTCTTGAAAGACAGGAGAATTTTTACAGAGGTCAAAACCGGCTAAGATGTCAGTAAGTAAAGCTGATTTTAATGAATTAGTGCATACTGGACTTACTTACTGGCCATTTAAAGACAGTCAGAATGTGGAAAACACCAGGACAGTGATATAGTTTATATCCAGAACAATTGTCTTTAATTGTACTTTATGAGTAAACCACTAAAGTGTTTTTTTTTAAATCAGTAACTTCCACTGTTACAAATGCTTTTCTGAGCTATTGCACATGGGTATTTAAAGCATGCTAATATGGTATTGTTTATTTGTCAGGACATGGAATATGACAGACTTTCCTCTTAGCATTTTAGATTTTACAAACACCCACTACAGTCTAAAACTAAAGGTTATGTGAAAGAGCTTGCCAGAACTTTCTAAGTTGTACACAAAAGTTGGAAGGTCACTTGTTTTGGATGAAAGGTACTAGCTCACAGTTTTTTAAGACATTTGAAACCAATTTTTCAGAACTGTAGGTGGTGTCCTTTTGGATATCACAAAAAACCCCAAGAAATATGCTGAATCACATGCCTAATATGTCTCAAAGTTATATATGTACTGCACTGTTATGCCTGCTGCGATGAAAATTTGTCTCTGAATCTCTGAACGTTTGTGTTTGGAAATCTGAATTTTGATAAATAAATTATTCTAATTGGGATAGAGACTGTAGCTTTTTGCAGCTAGGTTGTAAACCAGTGTTTTTTAGTCAGCTGGACCATATCTACAATCCTTTTTAGGGATGTTAAGCAAGGGAATTTGGGAGCGAATGTTCACAAAATTAGCATGTTTTTTATTTCCTTTATTGTAACAAAAAGAAAGCAATCGCATTCAGACTACTCTCACTGGGTAATTTTGTTTTGGAAGTAGGTATGTACAGGCCCTAGTAAAATCAACGATTGTTGACTATCTAAGTACCTAAAGAGAATTACAAAGAACAACTGGGCATTCCCAACGGTGCTCTGCACTGAGTAATTTCAAAATTTGGCATTCAGAGCTGTTTTTCTTCCTAACTTACCATGGATAAAGAACCATCCATGTATAATATAGGGACAATGAGACAACAGGAAAATGGTAGTTTTAGAAGTTGTTCTCTCTGCCTCCTCACTTCTGTTCAATGTCACAAAAAACTCAGCTGAAATGTAAAAAGCTTATGACGACTGAACAACAGGGGAGAGAAAAGGCTGGAAGCGGGGGAATCGAGACTGAATGCTGCAGTATCACTCTGCTAGTTAATGTTCAATAAAACTTTCACAAACCTCCACAAATCACTCTACACATTTCATCATTTGAAGCCTTTTTATTTCATGTTTTCTGAGCCCCTGAAGAATCATTTTAATTCCTTTCTTGTGACATTTTCCTTTGAGACCCAGAAGCAGGAGAGTAAACTTGAAACTCTATAACAAAAAAGGATGTTTGTATTCTTTTGTTTTTTAGAGGGAAGTGGATAAAAAAAACTTTAAAAAAATAAATAAACAGCATTCTATTTGTAAGAGTTGCAAGACCAGAAAATACCTGCCTAAACTTGAGCTACTCAATTTTTTACTTTCTTTTATTGTGAGAATAGCTTCGCAGACCTTGAGAGCACTACATGTGAAAGCTCAGCAGCTGAAATTTAGAGATGTCTAGGTATCATTCCTTTAGATATGCGTCTTTAACAAATCATAAATAGTATATTCTGCTAATTAGCACTTCCCTTCCCATCCCTTCCCTTCCCAATTGGATAGTGAAACAATGAACTATTAAAAGACTCCAGCATCCAACTGCCTCTGAAACAGTTGACTGAGCATTTCTTTTCCATGGAAATACATTTCCTAAAAAGTCATCTGGTTTACTGGTTTGGTTTGGGTTGTTTTTTTTTTTTGTGATACATTTTCCTGACTGAATTTTTAATTTAAAAATCAAGGTATCTCATTTTTGGTCAAAGGTCAGACCCTAAAATGTCCAGTTACAATCTGTTGAATAGCACTTAATCTTTGCTTTCCCACAGTAATTCATTGTGACATAGCAGCTGTAGGCCAGACCACTGTTACTTTGATGGGTGAAGATCTCCAGCTGATTACATTGCTGACAGAAAAATACATATTTTTTGAGCTGAGCAAGTTCACGGACACCATGTAACTTAAGCTGTTAAAGCAATGTGCAGTCTGGGTACCCAGTATGGAAAAACAGAGACTCAGTAATAACTATAAGATACAGGCAACAGGTATCAATAAGAAAAATCTATTCAACTATTACTTTACTTGAAGCAAAGCTTTTTAGACCAGTTAAGTAAATCAAAATGAATATTCTAATATAGCAATGAAAAATAATTTCTGTTGATCCGAAAATGATACATATTTGATTTTGACATTTTAAAGTCAAAATATTGGAATTTCAAAATCTCAGTTTGAAATCAGAGCTCCAGAAATGCTGAAGTTTCCTGCAGGGCAAAAATTTCTAGATTACAATTAGTATCATCCTAACTGTTTAAATTTGCTAAGGATGTAATTATTCCTTTTACATTATTGGTTTTGCTATTTTTGCCTAAATAATCATTCTTTGTTTTAAAGGCTATAAGGATAGCTAAAAGGGGCTACAGAAGTGAGTCTTACAGTCCTTCATGAAGTTAATAAATACTTCCTTTGCTTTGATTTGAGCACATGGAAGTGAATTATGATACAGCATAGTGGCTAAAAAAAGGAATCTTACTTGTCATTTGAAATGTCTCAAGTGCTGTGGTGATGTTGTTTGTGCTGATCTGTAGGTAGTCTTTTCTCCCATACACAAAAGATCATTCTCTTTCAATTAAATTTTGGGTTAGATTTCATCAGGCACTCCTAGCACGTGTGTAATGAACTCAGTAATAATATGAACATGGAGAAAATGAAGAATCTGGCCAAAAATAATTAATTTTATGACTCATAATTGAAAGCTTCAGAAAAATGTTTGGCTATGTACCTCCCATTATTGCTAAAAATTAAGTACTCAGTCTGGAAGACACAGATTCAGAAAAACAACCAACATTATATTTCCAGTAGTTTAAAACTTGCACATAAAAATGGGAGAGATGTGTTCAGCCACCCTCTGACCAGAGAGACTGAAACCTTCTCACAAGAAGCTCCTCTCAGAAAAGCACTCAAGTACCAGGCTGACACCAGGTTTGGCTGTTGCACCAAATATTCTACCACCTCTCTAGAAACAGGGCTGCTAGGCACAAACACACACAGGGGCTGCACAGGAGGGACAAGGAGAGCACTCGCAGGTCAGTGGTGGGGGACATGACCTGTGAGAGAGTGCTTTTTTTGGGATCCTGCATTTTATTTAAAAAAAAAAATAAGAGGATGCAATTCATCAAGAAGCCTCCAAGCAGAAACTGAAAATCCGATCATGGCTTTTTTAAATGAATGCTCCTCTGTGAAACATCACATACCCTCGCTTGCTTTCTCTCTGTTTTGCCTTAGAGACCCTGTCTAACCTGTAGTCTGACAGTGGGGACACACTTTGAAGTGTATGCTCTAGCTGTAAATTTATCACCAGCTATTTTAAAGAGAAAACTAACTCATTCCTCCATCCAGAGGGGAGGATTTATGTTTTTAATTCAATGCGAAAGCTCAAATTACCGTCCAGCCTTGCAAAAGAAGAGGCATCACATCTCCGAGAGAGAGAACTCAGCTCTCTGGTTGCTGTTGGCAATAGGTGTCCTTACATTTACGTATATGTTGCTGTGAATCCCATGAGATTAGAATAACTGGCTTGATTTAGCCTGAGGAAGGCCATAGTATCCTTCAGATACTTAATAAATTACTGCAATGAGAAAGCCAAGTCCACTGTTCCAATGGGCTAGGGCAAGAAACGAGATATTACTGGGAAAGCTTTTAGGGACTAAAATGGATGCCAAAGTTACAGAATTTGCACCACCGAATGCTTAGGCAAGGACAAATATCTGTCTAGGGTGGTTCAGGAATAAAATACTACGATGTCAGAGGGATTATATGACCTCTGAAGGTCTCTTCTGACCTTTTTCCCCCCGCTATGTTTCTTTAGATTCCTATGCTGGGCCTGTGAATGCCGAGTACTTTATGCCTCTTGTCACGTGAGTTTAGGGCATTTCTTTGCAACACAGTGTGGGGTATCTCAGTAAGGATAATTAGCCCAGACAAACTACCATACTAATTTGCCTATACAGCCTCCAGAACTGATGTTATGCTTCTTCTGGGATTCTTGGATGCCATCCACTTTCCTCTGCACTTCATATTTTCTTCCTATTTAAACTTCCGCCCAGTTGCCAGGAGGTAATTGATGTTTCTCCACCCTTCCAAGTTCCTTTCTATACATTACCTCTAATTTTGGTCCATAGACTTTAAAGGTTTATTAATAAGCATAAGTCATATTTTAAGAACTTAGAAGAATGTGAAAAAGCAGGGTGGTTATGGTATAAACATTACCTAGCTTAAACATCTTTTACACCTTCTTTTAACTCATTAATAAATATTTTACATATATATAAACTGCCTTACATATACTTTTAGCTGTTAAAGAGGACATAGAAAAGGTAAAATATAAAAAACCTTAAACTGACTACTTGCTTTTAATTTGGGGTTTCATTAAAAAAAAAAGGAAAAAAGCCTACAGCACTGCTTATTTTCATAAACAATGCTATTTGTTTTGTGCTTTTTATTATTCAGGGTAGAGAGAAGTTGATTTACATAAGTTGATGGCACATGTGTGTGTATATACACTTCATATAGCCATTTGCAAGCAAGCAGTTACATTTATCCGATAATTGTGAACTGAGAGAGGTTACATACAGTGTGTAAGTCTAAAATTACTGTATGAAAAAGCAGCTAGAGGCATGTTCTCATTCAATAAACATTCTACTCCTCTGCATGGATATTTCTGTGGGTTTTTAGCTTCTTGGATAAGTGTCACTTATAATCTTTTAATTAATATTGTGCTGTAGAGTGAAGGCATGAATGGATGCTACTGACTGTTATTGCCGTAGTGCCCAGAAGGATGCTACTGTTTTGCCAAAAATGTTCTGTCACTAATGTGAGGCCTGTTGACAGACTGTTGTTTATATGTGTCAACATGATGCCAAGTCGATTGTTTCACTACAGGAATCCTGGCTTGGCCCCAGTGGCTGTCTGAGGCTTTGTAGACAAAAAGATACTTTTATAGCAGCAAGCAAAAGGGAACAGCTTTTTGGACTTTTATCTTGATCGTGTAGTAACTTCTCTCTTATAGATACTAAGACGATTAATAATCAGGAAATTTTGCAGGCAACTTGATACATTGAATTTTATACTCTCTGGACAGAGGAAGGACTTGGAAATTAAATGGGGCTGTTAAGTGAGTCTAATCTAATTATTGTACTAGATATTTAATGATCTTAGTACCAAACAGAAAAGTTGTGACTTGTTTGGAAGTGCATTTTAGTGCAAAATGTTTTAATTGTTTCCTCTTTACTCAGAATAAATAAGTAGATTGAGTCTGGGTGGGGAACTGTACTGCAGATTTTTTTTAATACAGACTTCACCTTCTGGGGTCGCTGGATTCCATGCTCAGACTCCTTTCTACACTTCTGTCTGGGTAGTACACAGCAAACAGGAGGCTCCAGTGTTGCAGAAAGAGGAAGCTGATCCTTTCTGTTGCCTCCAAACTGTTGGTGTATTTTCAACAACTGTTTTTGTCTGCTTCAGGGGAAGATAACTGATTATTGCTCAGTATGAAAGCTTGATATTTATGAAAATATGTTAATTTAATGGGAGAAACATTATATATTATTTAGAAAAGGTCATCTAAAGAACAGTCTTTATTATTTCCATCTTGATTCCTTCTCATTGGGTTATCTCAATTTCTCTCAAACTAGCACTACTACTGGAAAAGTGTCTTTAATTTCTTGCCCATACCAGTGGGATGTTTGTTACAAGTAGATTGCCAACTGTCATTTTTGGGCAGAATCCTTAAATACATGGTCCTGTCGTCTAGTCAGAAAAATGTCTCCAAATCTCACATGAAAATGCCAGAAAATCCATCACAAGGATATAGAAATTGTGTGAAAAATACCTCCAGCTTTTGATCACTCTGCCCAAGGCTCACCACATGGTATCCCAAATATTCATTGGAGATGCAAATTCTGCATAGCTGGTGCTATAAGTCAGTGATAATAATGAGGGTTCTGTGACTCAGAAATGTGATCAATCATATTTACATGTATCCCAGGCTGAACTACACTACTGGAGAATAGACTGACAGTGTGAAGGACTGAGTCTTTCAAGGTGGGCTTCAAAGTGTGCCATCGAATAAGGATATCAGGACTGCTACTACTCATAATAATTTGTCAGTGCCAGGCCTGTATTTCTTCTGATAAAGGTCAGACTTTCAAATATATTCTTCTGTTAAAATACACTTCCTCTGTAACCTACAGACACAAGTCAACTAACTTGGTCTTTTGTCCCCAGTCTTCAGGGAGTAAAACTTTTGTCCTCTAAATCCAATAAGCTTGGCATATAAGCATCATTTCTACCATGTGCAAGAGGGATTTCTTAGAACCTTCTGCTGTGTGGGCAAGTGACAAATCTGGCAGCTGTTTCAGTAGCCAGTAGACCATCTCCTAACTTCTGTCCCTGAACCCCACCTACAAGGCTCCCAATGACTCAATATCCCTGCCATCCTTAATGGACAAAAGAAGCTGAAAATGTACTGCAATGTATTGCTACAAAAGCTGGATAAATTCAAGGCTGAGGAGCTTATCTAAAACACCTAGCTCCAGGGATCACCACTGTAGTATTGATACCAGCATATTTCTGTTTTTCTACATCATGTTTGGAGGCAGAAGGGTTACTACAGTGAAGACCAGGCAGTTTTTCAGTGGACTTATCTGTTTTCAATGTACCAAGGTTCAAGTGTAAGACAAGACATTTAGTGATTGATCAGTATGCAATAAATGCAGACTAGCTGGTTTTGCCTTTCATCCTCCTAAAATTTTGGTTATAGATATTTTGGTTGCATCTATTTAAAACCGAACGTCTATTGAAAAAGGGGAGACAATGTATTTTCCTTCATATACCTCAGTTCATACTTTTCTTTTTCTTTAAAACACTTCCTTTTTTCTTTATTTAGATTTTTAAAAACCCAGAACATAGCTTTGTTTTAAAGCTCTGAGAAAGCTCTAAGCTCTAAGAAAACGAATCTCTCTCTTCCTTTTTCTTTCTTTTTTTTTTTTTTTTTTTTTAAATTGTGGTTGCAGAATTCTAAATTATGTATGTGGTAGAGTGTATGTAGTGAGAAAAGAGCAAATGCCAAATGAAGCCAATGACAGTTTTAAAATTCATGAAAAATCAAAGCTAAAATGAGAAGCATGAAAACTATAAATCATTACTTCCTTGCCTCACAGCCAGCTAATCCAAGAATCTGCATCAGTTTTATTTTGCCAGTTGTGTAATCTCACAGAACCATTGAGCTTTTGGGAATCCAACTAGCTGGTGAGGAGTTCAGTTCTGGTCCACCTGGCCTGTACACAGAGCATTCTTCCAAGAGGTAAGGTTTAAAAAGATTTTTTTTTTTTTCAGGCCACTCCTGAGTCACCACAGAAGAGTGAACTCACTTGTCTGCACAAACTGAAACTGGTCAACTTTCTCTTGGCTTGCTCCATGAGACAGAGAAGTGGTCCCACAGGAACTGAGGATCTGTCTTCCTATTTCCAGATGCATTGTAGGTAGATCAGATGGATTTTCGAGCCTCTTTAGGGGATGAAAATATATGGATATCACATATCACCAGGTTTCTGTTCTCACCGTGACAATGTGACTTTTGCAGATAGCCTGCTGTTCCTAACACGTCTCAAAGAGGAGGTGTTTCAGTCTTCAGAGTGAGAAAGAGTTGCCTTTGACTCATCACTGGCTTTTGACAGTTTTGCTGAACTAGGGCCAATAGTTCCTTATTTTCTACTTGCTTAAAATCACAACATATCAAGTTGCATTTGTGTGAATAACATGCTTTGGAATGTTTATTAGCAACAACTAAAATTTAATAGTGTAGTTAATTTATCTAACAATTAAAATTATTTACCAGTCAAAGGATTTTTCTCTTAACCAATAGCAAGTAGCTCTGCTTTGCAAGGTAATTTAAGACTATTTAGAGTTATTACTGTTTATGTTATTTTTGTGCCAGACACCACATAGATCTAAACAGGCACACAGTGCCTAGATATCATACTGTCCAGGTAATCAGTCTTGCAAAGATTTCTTGTTTAGTCAGATCCCTTAGTCCAGGTGTAGATGTTTAGCACATTAAGAAATAGGTTTCCTCAGACCACACATTTGGCTCGATGTTTTGAGATACATTTCAGACTGAGATTGCAATCTTTATCTTTAGCAAATGGGCATCTAATTAAAAATAGATTAACTTGTCTTTCAGCCAACCCAGTTTTACTGGTTTCTGAAAGTCAATGGCTTTTCAGTTTCATACATCTTAACGGTGGTCTATTACCTTTGATTCATGCAGCTTCCATGTAAACTAATAGGTAGGAATTGCTTATACTTAAGAAATTAATTCATATCTATTTTCTTCTGTGATAGCATGATTTTACCAAAATAGAGCAGCTAAAATTAGTGAAATGCTGCAAATCTTCCATTTTTTCTAATTTGATTTAGACTTTGCATTGAAGATTTTATTTATAATTTTTATAGAAATATTTTATGGCTCCTATTTGTTCTCGATGACTACAAAGAGGAGTTAATGTAGACATTTGCATTTTCTGCAAGTTTTTAAAAGTCCAAGCAGCAGCTCTCTTGTCTCACTTCCCCATAGGAAAAACCCATGGATATAAGTCACCTAACTTAAACTGACCAGGGTAGACGTATAACACAAGTTAACATGTAAATCCCTCTTTCACTACAATCTGGCCACGATGTCTAGATTGTAGTCTGCCTTCTCTTGTTAAGAGAGGACTGCTCTAATACAAAACTGATTGAGTTGTCATTTGCACCTGAGTCTGTCACAGCACTCAGAAGATGCTTATATAGAGCTGATAATCTGGGGCACCATTTGCAGGTGGAATAAACTACAGCAGGTAGGAGAGCCAGTCCTGCTCAAACCCACACCTGAATCTCTGCAGCAACTTTACAGCTATTTTACACACATGATGCTTCCCTGCAATAGACATCAAGTTGTTGTCTTTCTATACTGGATCTTTTCCAGTATTTATTATTTTCTCACTGTGCTGTTTGTTTTGATAGAAGGTTACCAGGATAGAAAAAGTGCTCATAGGAAGTTCTATGATAGATGGAAGTCTAATATATTCTGTGTCTTGGTGTAATTCCTAGGTGTAATTCCAAAGGTAGATTCATACTGTGAGAAATTGGAGCATATTCCTGTTGTTTAGCATTTCAGTGCTGTTAGGATGAGTAAGAATTTTGTTATATGCATTTCTTAAATAGAATATGCTTCACCCCAGAATACTACTTGACAGATCAATATTTATTTGGAACAGTACCTACAGTTTTCCTAGATATGAATATTGATAGGAAGAGAAAAATAATAGTCATTTGCAAATTGAAGACTACAGTAAAATTGAATTCTAAAGGATTTCTTGACAAAGAATTCTCTGAAAGATTATGGAGGTTCCCAGTCTTGAAATATGTGGATTTATTAATTAGTTCTGCTAGTGAAATATTCAGGATTAATGTTAGTTGCATGTGGTTTCAGTTTCACATTATGTCATAATACTCTTCATGACTACTTAAAGAGCTGCTGTTAATGCTCATTAAAAAAAAAACAAACACCAGAATTCAACTATGAAAACATCACACGTTTGAGCAACACATGTAAAAGGGCATGCAATGAAAACGGTGTCATGAAAATCTCTTACTTGGTAAGTAATGAACTTGGAGAGAACTTATTTAGCAGTGATGAACGCATAAAAAATTACTACCTGACTGCTGAAATCCTCTAATAACTAGATTCAGATATGGTTAGTGACAAAAACTGGCCCAGTGACAAAATTTGAATAACACGTTGGTTAGCTTAAAGACTAACTGCTTTAAGCATTTTCCATTTCTTAACAGTGGTTAAGGAGCTGTTATTTCATCAGTGATTTCTCTCTTGACCTTTCTGATGAACGCAAATAGTGTAACACACCTCGTACTAATGGAAAGGATGGAAATAAGTGTTGCCACTGATAAACTTTTATGAGTAGCAAGTTAGTTACTTTGAGCATAGAGCTAGAGGCTACAAAGCTTGCCAACTTCTTGATCAAGTTTTTTTTTGTCATCATTGACCATATTTGTCTAAGGGAACAAGCTGACTATTCAAAATTAATTTAATTTGGCAGGAAATAAAAGTTCAAAATAGAACTATTTTGCTACATGTTTACTCTGAAGTTCACAAGGAATGTTAGTTTTGATGCAGATTAGACCTACAATGTCTTTAAATATAATGTTTAAATTATTTTTTTTAACATACTTAGCAAGTGTGTGAAACTTTTGGTATATGTATTTTAGTTACAGAGCCCATTACAAACAAAGACCTTGCAGATAGGTGTCATAAACCTAGTTCAAGAATCTTTCCAGTAATCATTATTCAGAGGAATTTAATCAGATATCAACAATGAAAAGGATTTAGTGAAAAGGCTAAGGTGAGATCAAACTTTGTTGCCATGATAAGCAGTGGATGTATTGTGGTTTTCAAAAAAGAAAAAGTTAATTGTTTAGGACGTGGTAAGCTATTCTGGCTAACAGCTATCTCTGTTGTAACATTTATGGTGTAGCCATAGATTTAAAATTTAAATAACTAACAGCCATACTTTTTTATATTTTTTTACTGTAGGTTCTGGATAGAATTTAGCCAACATAAAACCCAAACAAAACACTTTCCCTCTTCCTTTCTCCAACTTCTAGAGCTGCTACGAGCTCTGAGCTCAGAAATCCAGGTTGTGTACTCCTAGCTTCACACGTTGTCACTTTAACAATAACAACATTGGCGTCAGAGCTTAACTGGTAAATGTGTTAATGGTGCAGAAAATGGAGTGGAAAACAGCCAGTTCTTAGACAGGTATGCATAAGGACTTTTTAAGGGCTTTAAAAATATTTTACTCAAATTTCTCAGGCATTGTTGGGACTGCTTTTAAGCCTTCCTCTGCTTTCTTTCCTCTACAATTACTGTCATAATCATGCTTAAATGGATTGTAGGGTTCTTTGGTTTACAGAGTAGAAGGGGCCAACAACTGTTCTTTCCTCTAACATTCATTGTTCACTTTAAAAACTTCTTAAAAATTTTTTTTGTCTACTCACAAATGACTTGTTTTAAAAACCTACTATTTGTTTCTTCAGAAAGATGCACTTCTTGAATCTAATCTAAGTGCTCACTAGAATTTGTTATGTTTTCTTTTCCTCTTATAAAAATAATTTGCACAGTGGTTACACATGACTTTTTCTCATTTGTTCTAAATCGAGCATGTATTTCATTAATTTTTCCCATAGGTAAGGGCACACTTTGAGTTTATTTAATAAATATTATCTGTATCCAGCATTTAGAAGTTTGGTAGTATTTAAATGCTTTATTACAGTGAAGTGTTAAACAGGAGGAAGTTAAAACCATGTAGTCAATAGAATCCATCATCTATTTTATGCAGAATCCAAACTGAAATTTCTATGAGAGCATGGAATAAACATGGGTAGTACCCTGAGCCATCTTGCTGTGGAAAAGCCATCTGGTGCTTAAAAGCAAAGTTTATTTTAGGAATAAACTAGTAAATAGGAGAAGTCCTGAAGATTGATATTCTGAAGATGGTATAAGCAATTATAGTTCATTCAGAAGCTGCAAATCCACCATCCTGGTGCTGTGAATGTTGTAGAGAGCTACCAGAGCAGTGAAATGGAAAAGTGAAGCTTGAAAGATATATCTCCCAAAGGAGAAGAGTGAACTCAGGCCAAGTACAAAAAATAGGAAATGCCAATATATTTTGAATTATTCCTAATGGTTGTAGATCTTTAAAAAGTTAACTCGGCAGTCAAGAATATGGACGAGCTGGCATCTGAGTTGCACATCCAAACCTGGGTGCTGCTTGTCTCAGACACCACTGCATAGCACATAAAATGCACAGAATATTAGTGGTGAGGTCTTAGAGGACAGGTTTCTGACATACTCCGTCTAGATTCTCTTTGGTGCATTCTGAATAGGATGAGTCTTTCTGGTAATTTCCTTTTCTGTATTTTCTTTTTCCTCTAAACACAATACAGTGGATGTGATCTATACTCATAATGGGACAGTAAAATCAGGAGAATAAGGCTTTTATATATCCATTCCTATATTGCTGTAACTTTACTTACCCAGCAAATACAGTGTGTCCTCTCATCATTCCCTGAGGGAACATGAATGGTTTTGGAAGGTTGTATTTGTGTTTATTTCCAATTTGCATATTCCTATATGTGTTGAGAAAGCAAGGTCACAGGCGTTAACCCTGCATGGTGTATGGAAACAGGGAGGCAGAGAGAGTAATGGGCAAATCTTGCTTTTCCACCCAGAGGTAGATTTGGGAACGTTACTTTTGGAAACCCCTGAAACACCTACATTTCCTTTTGCCCTTCACAGCCCATTTCAAGTATGGGTGTGGGATACTGAGAACTTGGCAGGTATAAACAGAGCTCCAGCCACATTTTTGTGCAATTTGGCAACTGACAACAAAAAGCATGGTGGACATGGACCCGTACTGTCTTCTCATTTTGCTGACAATTGAAAATGTAAGTGATGGAATTTGAGATTCACGGGGGGTGAAAGAGAGGAAGGGACAGGATGGGAGAGAATAGTAAGATCTGAAAAGGACTAGAGACAAAAACAGGAGGGTTGAAATAGTGAGAGAGATGGAAGAATGCATGCACACTAAAATGGAAGGGGAAAAAATAGGGCTACAAATAAGATTAAACAATACATGAATCCTTCTAACTTCTCCTCAGTGGCACCTTTTTCTCCTGTATGAACAGCATTTAACAAGAATTAATACTGAAATCAATAGGGATTACTTGCAGAGTCAGGTATTATTTGGTGTGACTAATGATTGCAGAATCAGGCCTTGCTTTCTAAAGCAGAAAGCAAGATGAATGTGAAAGATGAAAATATATCACTTGGGCTATGCAGCAAGGGGACCTCAGAAGTCTGTGGAGGCTGCACAGCTCAACTGATCATCATATTCCATATTAACTGCCAGTCTGTGGTACATTCTGCTTGTAATTGCTATTATTTTTGATGGTTGCTGGATAACTATGTGCTTACCCTTTCTTGTAAAACAGGGAAAGCTGGGGTGTCCCAAAATTTCTAAGTTTCTTGATAAACACTTAAAACTTTTCTGTTAAGGTGCTTTTTTTTCCAAAAAAATCTTCTGTCACTGTTACAGTCATAATTCTCCTATCTGTATTGTCCTTCTCAGAATAGTCCTGGAACAGCCAACAAGTACAAACAAATGATCAGTTCACTTTGTTCAGTGCTTAAGACTAGCAATAGAAATTTTGCCTGGGTTTTATGCATGAGGATTTCCATTTTTAACCACATTTCTCTACATTCTGTTGCTGTATTTCTTTGTTATATATTCAGTTGTCATGGTAGATGATAGTTGCATTGGAAGACTCAATTCTTACTTTATCTTTGAAATTTTTCTAGTGTGTCATATTCTGGCTTGACCACGGATATATCACAGAAACAATTCCTTCCAATGAAGTAATAATGATGTACAGTTTATGTGGTACATGGAAGACACTGGTATGTCTACATTAACTTATTAGTCTGTGGGATAGGCGTACTTTTGAAACATACTGCAATTTTATGTAAAACTAAACCAGAAGATATTCTCTAGGAGCACACCTAGTCCACTGCACCTGGTCAATGAGACCACACTATTGTAAGATCCACTACCACTGCGTAGCTTTACTTGGTAATGCAGATATAGTCACTGTATATGAGAAGAAACAAAATGGAAAAATACTCAAAAACCTCATGTCCAGGAAAAGGATCAGTTTAGTTTCAGAGAAGGATTCCAACAGCTCTTTATAGCAGATTTCTCTAGAATATAGTAGAGTATTATAATATCCAATAGAATTTCAGAGAGCGTGCTATCTTTGCTACAGAATCCCTTAGGATGGTTCAAAAGCCTGTAGGAAGTATATAATTTTCTCAAATTATGTAAATTATTTCAGAGTAATTTCTATAGGAAATAACTGGTGGTATCCTTATTAAATCCTTCAGGACTTTTCCGTAAGGGAGGGATTTCTGTACTTTGGAGATGAAGCTATAGCATTTTATTAACTCTGCTGAGTTTATGCACCTAATACTTAAGCAGATTAATAATGTGTGTGGCAGAGATCTTGGGGCAACGTCACAGGGCCAGTAAGAATAATAGTTGGCTGGTAATACAGCCACAGCATTGAGCCTTTATAATCATTTATTACAGTAAAAGGTACAAAGAGTAATGATAGTAGTTCTTACCCACAATGACATTTTCATTTTGTTGCTGTTGTCCCATATTGGGTTTCCAAATAAAAAACAGTAGGAAAATATCGTAAATTGTACAGTTCAGAGCTCAAATCTTCAACTATTTATTTTGCAGTCCTAGAAGTAATGTGAAGAACTTGTAACAGAATTAAGACTAGAAATTATCTACCAGTATCTACACAGGAGTGTCATTATGCATTTAGACGTGGGTTTGGATTACTCTTAGGGGTCAAAAACAAGCCTTAAAACCCAGTCACTTTCCTACAACCTGTTACATTGACTCCCTTACGTCTAGTTATTTGGGAGCATCTGCCTGACCAACTCCTTTTGTCTACTTCCACATGCAAACTGAAGCGTTCATTGGGGTTTAAACATTGCAATGGCTTTGCCACTTGCATATGGCACCCAATAGCAGCATGAAATGTTGAGCAAGCACCAGATACTTAATACTTTTTATTTAATGAACTGTTTCTTTATTATTTTGCAAAACCTGTATAAGACGTTTTAATGGTTTAAAAAGTGCCCTGCATCCTACTTCATAGGAAGGGGACCTCATTCAGATTAACCTGTGACTTCAACAGCAGGTGGTAGAAAGAACCAACTGCTTCAATTACTGCTTTTGCGCATGACTTTCATTTGTTGCTAAGATTATCAGAGGAACCTGATTACATCCCCTTAGACACTATTGTTGGCAGAATGATTAAGCTGTTATTTTTTCTTTTTTTCTTTTTTTTTCTTTCTTTTTTAGACTGGAAACCTAAAGAGCTTTTTGGCATGAAGCAAAAGCACTGTGTATAGAGATCAGTGAGATAGTGAGTATCATCGCCCTGTAGCTTATCTCCACATATACAGCTCCCTGGTGGATCCCTATGATAAACATTATTGGAACAATTAGCTGCTGCTGACATAGAATCCAGACACAATGGCAATGGCCAGCAGCACTGAGCCAAATATCATGGAGCCAAAGCCCATAAAAAAGCAACACCAAGCTACTCTCCCCATTCAACTGCTGTCATAAAACCCTCCCAGTGCTATGTTTGCATAGCTGGCTTCACCGATATGGCACCGAAACACAAAAGGAGAAGCTGCAGCACTTGGCTTTGTTTAGCTGAAATTACAAGTCATTGAATTAGTATGTCATCTTTATTGCGCTGTCATGCAGCGGAGGTGAGGAAGGCTCTCTGTAATGGATGGAAGAGTTTGATGGCCTAAAAGACAGGCTCACAGATGGTTGTCGATATAAAACAGTTTGCCCTTTTTTTAAAAAAGGGATGGGGAAAAAAAGGCTGAATGGAATAGGTCTCTGCTGATCTGAGTAGCTGTAAGTAACAATATTTATGTAAGGCTGATCTTGGAGGCGTCTAGGGCTAGAAGGTGAACCAAGAGTTTGTCTAAAGATTAGGACTCAGAAGTGCATGCTAAGCCATTTAAAAAAATTTAAATATCAGTGAGGCAGCATGACCCGAAAGGTGAAGCGGGAAAGGTCTCGCTCAGAGGAAACTGTTGCCACTACCCTTGTGCAGGGGAAGGTACCCTTGTGTGATTCTGCAGCAGCAGCAGAATTCTCATCAGCAGAATCAATGGTAATGCAAAGCAAACTCAGGAGAAGAAATTATTTGTACATTTTAAGGGGCACTGTGATAGTCTCTTCTTTGTTTAAACAGAAGGGAGGAAAAAGATATTTCCAATCAAAGTTTGCTGTTAGGGTCTAAGAAGAATGCTAAACCGTGCATAAACTCTTTTTACCTCAAACACAAGACCACCACTTACCCAGTGCATACTCCCATGCAGTTTTCTCAAACTGATATTACAGTCATACCTAAAAATAGTGGTTTAGGATTAAACGTGACCCAGATTATGGAAAGCCCTTTTCTTTTTTAAATTACTCTTGTTGCTCTGGTTTTGTGCGGACCCGCCATTCATTTCAGTGAGGTCAGTCTTTTCAAAAAGCATGAAGGAGAGGCCATTCAAGCCCTTGATGTTGTCCAGCATCTCCATTACAAGGTTGCCAGTACTTTGAATTAAAGACCCTCGTATTGCCTCCTCCTCTCCTTCCCCCCCACCCGCTTCCTTACCACTCTTAGCACTATGGGTAGTCTGAGAGCTGTAAGCGATCCCTCCCTAGTCGGGATAGTTTGGCTGGTTTGCTTAAAGCTTGTTCGGAGGGAAGATTACCCACAGAAAGGAGCCACCCGAGGCAAGGGATGCTGCCCCACGTGAGTTCAGGCTTGGATGTAAGAAAAGGAGCCACAGAGCTCTCCTCCAGCTTCCCCCTACACTATGTTTTTCTATTTTATATTTACACAATTTCTCCTTTATTCATGAGAATAAAGGACAAAAACAATTGCATGTTATTTTCATAGTCCCAAAAGTAGCAACAAGGTGATTGATCACCTCAGCGGTGGCAATGTTTCTCTAATGGTGGTAGCATTTTCTAAAAAACAGTTTTAATTTCAAAGTGCTGCATTTCCATGGCTTTTTCCTTATTCTGCCTCATCCAGGGCTTTGTTTCCCAGAGCAGGCTGAAATGCCTTTAAAACAAGCACTCCTCTGTGCTGTTGTTTTTCCTTCTTCCTTGGGACAGCTGAAGGCCATCAAGGCCTGTCCTCGTGGCTCTCCCTATAAAGGTAAGCATGTACAAGAGCTATGCAGGAGAAGCATATGAGGCAGGACTAGCACGTCAGAGGCATTTGAGATACAGAATCATGAGACTACAGGAAAACCTATTTTGCTAATAGCTGCCTTAAGTGGCACCTGACACTTCTCAGGAGAAAATGTTGTCAGTTTCATGTTCCCTGAAATAAATCTTTATCTCTGGGAAGGAAAAATGAGTAATTTGGAAGCCACCGTGATACTCCATGAAATTTGTGGATATTGTGTTGCATACAATAGTGCAACAAGTCCAAGATTAGTGCCTGCATAAAGTCTTACAAATGTCTTTTTAATTTCAGCCAAGCACCAGCAATTTCATTTATTTGGTTTGGCATGTTTTAGTTAAAGGGTGGGTTTTTTCCATAGATAGTGTGCAGCACCTTCAGATTTTAAGAGATTTGCATGTACATTCTTAAAATGCTATCACAGTTCACCTAATACAAAAATATTTTCTTTTATTTTGGACTGTCTGACTGAGCAAAATCTAAAATAGGGAATGAAACAAATGAAGAGGGAGACTCCTTTTCAATTCTCTATTTGTTTTTTTATTTCCTTATTAGGCTGTTTAATGTATCTATCAAAAAGTACTCTGTATTATACAGTCCAGAATTAAGACATATGAATGTCATCTATAAAAATTCCTCTGAGATATAGTCTTCTGTTTCAATTGAGAAATCCATCCAATATCAATGACCTTTCCATTTAGGGAATACTTAATGTGGTTAACTAGATATGATATACTTTGGGAATGCTTTTTATTGCATACATTTGAATTAAGAGATACACCTTGTAGGGAGAAAATGATGAAACAGCACTCTATTGAGAGTTAAAGATGAATGATGGCCTTTAAGACATTTGTTTTGGTTAAACACAAAGTAAGAGGCACTGTCATATTCAGGCCCACAGTGTTATTAAGGCATAAGAGATGAGGACTGAATTCAGTCTCGCTTAAATCAATGGGAATTTTGCCTGCTACTGCTGCAGCTGAACTTGAATCATTATGGTTAAATGGGCTCTTTTTAATCATAAAATGCTTTGAGTCATAACAATATGTATTAATCCTTCTCATTAATTCTTAGAGGCTTGTGTACCAGGCCACTTTAGACAACGTAGCTCTTCAGGAAAACAAAGAAAAGCTGGGTGTATCTTGAGAATAGATTTAACAAATACTCACCTCTTGTATTTGTTTTATTTGTTATTATATACAGTGAACAGGTATATTCCAGCTGTATAACAGAAGTTTTGGAGTATTCTGAATATTACATTTCTTAGGTCCTTTTTGCTGTTGGTTTTTTTTATTTTGTAGCTTTATGGGAATGTTTGGAATATCACCTGTGGGAAAGCTGAAGCAAACAAATAGTTTTTCTGAGTGTCTGCCTTTTCATCAGTCAAATTTTAGCATAATTCGATATCTTTCAGTAACTAACCATATCAATCAGCAGAGGTGCCTGGAGTTGCAAATAGGACAAATCTGTTTGCATATCATTAACTGACTTATAGCATTAGCTTTCTTGTACTAGTTCTTGCCTCTCCTCCAATTCTGACATATTTTCCCTACAGTATTAATGTTACATTTCCTTTGTAGTTCTGCCTCTTCCCTTGGCTTCTCTTACAACCTTTGCCCTTGACTTTGCTACCTGCCTTGCCAGGGAGCAACATTCTGCTGGGACAGACTGTCAGTGATGTATGTAAAGCCCTAATTTATGCCTTCTTTTAAGATAAGCACCAAATACGTGGATTGGCATGAGTTACCAATTAAAAACCTAAAAAAATGCTGAATCCAGAGGTGACTTGTTGATGGTTACTCAGTGTGCTACTAAGAAATACCTCCTTCTGAGCAATATTTTGGTACCAAAATTGTATTGGCATCATACTACTGTCAGAATCAAACTCCTCTTTGAACACACTTTACCACAATAAAAACTGTTATAATTTTGAACATTACTGTTTGAGTTTATTATGTGGCCCTACAAGGTAATGGAATAGACTGGGCAAACGGTTTTCTCCTTGCTTTGGTAGTGGTGTCTGGTGATTTTACAAAGTAAAATAGCAAAAGAAAAAAATGTTATAGTTACATAAATATATCTGTATAATTCAGTAAGATAACACAGAACCTGGTGTTTTCTGAACTTTCTTCATGTAACACAGTTAAGATTCACCTACTAGATCTTCTGTTGTTTAGATCAGCCACAGTATGATTAGCCAGCTGCCTTCAGTACCCCGTGCTTCTTTATTGCAGCTTTTGCTGGATTTTATTCTTCGTGCTGGAACTATTCCTAAGCAAATTTCCAAAATTATTTGCCTATTGGAATGCACTGTGAAATTTACTGGTTTTTCTCTTTGAGATCAGCTAAACCCCAGTTTTCACGGGTTAGCAGGTTTTACTTATTAAGCTGACCTTGAATTTTATGTAGAGGATTTAGTTTTAATTCAATAATTTCTTACATTATATATGCTTTAGTGGCATTTAATGCTTAAATTTTACTGCTGTTTCCTACCCGTCATTCATCTGGAATATTTCCAGGACTTGCAATGCAGAGCACTCTTCATTCCCATCTGGCTGCTTCTACCTGAAGGTGGTCGTGCACTAGGGAATGATTCTAGGAGCACAGGCACTTCTGCACTGTATTTTTGAACAGGAGCCAGGCATTTCCCTGCTAAATTCTGAACTTGAAGTTGGCAGTTCCAGGGTATAGGGTTTTTATAGCGATGATGACTTGATCCAACAAATTAGCTGTCTGATATATACCAGACTTAAAATATTTAGGTTTAATGCAGTATGCTTGGATTTCAGCCTAAACTTTGTGCCCATTTCCAGAACTGGGATCTGCCCTCAGGATTTATCACCCACTACAACTATGTTAAGCTTCCATCACCAAGCTGATTTGAAAAAACACCCAAATTTTTTGTCAAGTCAATGTAGTTTCTGCCTATATAATAAAGCTCACAATGTATGTTGATGTTTTTCTGGCTTTATTTACTTATTCCTGTGACTTTAAGAAAATGTTAGCAGAGCAAAGCTTATGCTAAATCAGTCTATATCTTGCAGTATGTGAGCAGATGACATAGATGTCCAAGGATGTGATAGGGATCAGCTCACACACTTTTCAGCTGAGCATATGTGTAAAAACAAAAACAAACCTTACTTTTTTTCTTAGAAAGCACCACGTATTTCAGGCAGTTAGGCAGTAACAGATGTTGGAGACTCAGTAGGAAGCTAGATGTATGCTGGGATGTCACTCAACTCCCCTTAACAAGCTGCTGTGTTGGAGAACCAGTCTCCATATAGGCTCTGCTTAGTGTCTCAGAAATAAGATGACACTGAAATAACCAGCTTCCCATGAATACCAAGTCTCTCTTTTAAAGAATATACTACTCAGGGGCTGTGAGGGGAGGAGGGGTGTGTGTGGAGAGACTGTATATATAACTTTGCCTGTAAAGGTACTGCATGAGGGAAAGACTGTCTTTGTTGTAATTTAAGTAATTTTAATTTTGGATAGTGGCAGTATTACGTTTGTTTTAGAAGTATTTCATTGAGAGTTATTATGAAATACGATCCTTCCGCATTTCTGATTGACATAGCTTCAGGTAACATGCTGTGCCATGTCAATAAAAATCTACCTAGCATTAAATAACTGCATTTGAAGATGGATATTCTTCATATTTGAGAAGCTAGTACAAGCATATTAATTCACTCTAAGACCAGCGAAAGACATACCACTTAGTTCTGATGCAGGAATAAAGCAGCAATTACAGCAAAGTACCATACTAATTACAGACACTGCAAATATAACATTAAACTGAGCTGGATGACACGGTATAAGCCAGACCAAAGAAAGAAGACTGCATATGGCATGAACAAATCATATTGTCAATACAAAAGGTGTTTTCATGCCTGGTATGGTAATGAGTAAGGTCATACCTGGCCACATCAAAGTAGCCTGAAGAGTATAATTGACAGACATCTATTCGGCTTCAAGAGACTGAGCGCAGTGACACCGGGGGACTCAGAGGCATCTGAATACTGAGGGTCGTACAAGGACTTTGACAGTCTGAGAGAGATGCAGGACTCTGAAAATCTGAGCATCATATTTTCTGATTTTCTTTCAGTGACTTACCTATCTCTTCCACTAGGGAGACTGGGATAGGTGGTTTTGAACAATTTAGCTTTGATTTTGCTGTGGTATTTTCCTGTTTTTCAAATAAACATTGATTTATTGAAGACCCTTTTGGATCTTAAGACTGGAGGAATATTTACTACAGTCTGGTCTTTGGGACAAGCAAAACAAACTTCTTACCTTAGGCAAAAGGCAGAAGAGAGGGCTGACGGTACCTGACCCCGGGCACTTTGTCACTGGTGCTGAAGGTGTCACCAAAAGGCTGACTGAAGTCAGTGACATGCAAGAGGAAGGCTGGGGGACCACAAGGTATGACAAGTTTAGGGATTTTGTGGTTATCAGTCACAGACCTCTTCCTCAGTAATCACAAAGGTATCAGACATCCTGGCACGGGACGATGGGGAAAGTCACTAAGAGTTCATTGGGATGAGAAAGACGGCTTTTTTCTGCAAACCTCTATAATTCCCAGTGCAGCAGGATAACTTGCAGAGCCCAGGTGTTTTTGCCCACCCCCCAACTCCCCCAGTTGCCAATATTTTAAAAGACATTTCCAAAAGTAATGGTGTGTGGGTGTTGGAGAGTTGTATTTGCTTTATAGTCAGCTTTACATATAACAAATGAGCATTCCATTTCTCCTGGGAAATAAGTAAATTGTATTGAAATTGAAACAGTGGCAGAAAAGGAGTAAGTGGTTTGACTTGAACCACAGAGGGAGATTACAAGGGAACAGAGATTAAAATGCAGAAACCCTTACATCATGCCACAGCTTTGTGCGCTGCACCTCCCTCTCTCATGGTGTAGAGTTGCTGCTTCTTTCTTCTGGGGCAGACCAAGCTGATGCTGGAAAAATGGAGCCTGGGAGGAAAAATCACAAAACATCACAGTACCATATTTTTGGACCCAGGAGATAGAGTTGTGTTTTTTTTCTTTTGGTCTGGATTTGTAAAATACTTTTTTTTTTTTAAATTTATCTTTATTGTTAAATATTCTTTACTCCAAGTATTTTTTCAGTACTGTGTCTGAGACTTTAAATTCCTACATCCAGTTAGTATTTTTTTCCACCCATCATATAAAATTCATCGTCATTCAGCGTCCCATTGCACACTACTATCTCCAGATTAATTGTAGGTGATACACTGGCTAAGTAATAAACTGATATGGAATGAATTGGTCACACAAATATTGTGCCCCTATTCAGAAAATGTTTGTTCTGATTTATTATTGATTGATATCCAGCAAATTCTTTTTCACTAGCTAACACTTTATTGTGCTCTATCAAACTGTAGCATGTTCTATACAATCACATTGATTAAAAAATGAGAAGGATGTCAAAAGATTCCTGAACAAAATATTCCCATTAGATCTGACTAGGGGATTTAGCTAAATTCTAAATGGCTAACTAACTGTGTGCTTATTAAATGCTGATATTTTGGACAGCTCTAACTGAAACACTTCATGTTTTATGACCTGCTTTGTTTATGCAAAAAAAAAAAAAAAAGCCATGGGAAAATTCTGGTTAAATGTAAGGACTTCTGTTATTTTGAGATAGTAATATATATGGAGTGTTATAAAGCAAAAGTTTGAAACAGAAGTTTTAAAAAGTGGAATTCTGTTAAGTTTAATTTTTTTTTAACTGCCACATTTTTCTGATTTTTTGATATTTGAAAAACTTGCTGAATAATTTAGGAATTGATTAAATAAAATGGACTGGTTTAATCTAGAATTTTAAAATCTTTTTAAAGAATTTTAAAATATTTTCAAAAAATTAACTAAAAACCGACTGCCTTTATGAGTAAGCTGTGTGAACATGTAGACCACCAGTAGACAATCTGCAATGCCGTTTTCACTACAGATGTAAGTGCTCAAAGTTGTTCTCAAAACAAAATTACTTTGCAATATAATGATATTGTGTGATACTGAGTTCTACAGGTGCAAATTAAAGTACTCCAAAAAGTAGATGTACTTGAAAAATCATCATGTTAAATATTTGCTTTTCAGAACCATTGAATGTCCCATTCACTCCTTTATTCTAAACAAGTGTAAATAAAGTTGCTAATTCGCCTTCCCTGTGGCATTTAGAATTTTCTGTTCCCATCCACTAAAAGTCAGTTTCCCGCATGTCTTTTCACAGTCTTTGTATCCCTTTTCCATTATAAAGCACTGAACATCTCCCCCTCTGCACCCTGTCCCTTCACTGCAATATTCTGTGCCCAGGAATGGTTGGGAATGAAAACAATACTCCCCTTGACTGATTTATGAAATGGGATAGGAATAAAAACTAACAATGAAATAGTATAAAACACTCATATTATTAGTATCACTATTATTATTATTATCATTATTATTATTACCATTATTATTACCATTATTTTACTATTTTCAGTGTTATTTCCTGTCTTTGCACTTATGCATACATTACCTTGAGCTTCTTAGGTAATGCCTCAGGCTTGATCTCAAGTGCTTACAGCTAATTTAGAATGTGGGAAAGTACACATTTTCATCCATGATCTTTGAGATCTTCAGAAAAATATCCCAAATGGGTACATCATTGCAGTAATAGGTAACACAAGCCAACAGTTAAGTCAAATACCTCTAGTAAATAAATAAACCTAACTATTAAATGATGTGAAAAATGAAAAATCTGTGTCAGCTGAGTGACCTATTCAGCAGCCTCTGGGACAGGTAGAGGCTCTGACTCCCAGTTGTGTCATGCATTGGGCTATAAGGCCATGCTGGCTGGCTAGAAATGGACCTTGAGGACTTCCAGCTCAGGGGGTTCTCGTGCTCCTTCCCATGCCTGCTGAAGGACACTGTTCACCTTCTACCACCTCCTCATGACCTTGGTGCACAAAAGCCTTCTTGGTCAGTATGGTACTTGAATTTGACAGTCTCATTGCCAAAGGGTCACCTGCATTTTTAATATACTATTTGATTGCAGTTATTCTTTGAAAGCCAAGTTCCTCTTGCTACCATGCAAGTGCTTGTGCCTGATTTATTTATCTATTTTAACAAAATGGAAACTGGTATGTAGCAATCACCTAATCCAGAAGGACCAAATTAATATGCTAGTAGCACTTGAAGTAATTTAACACCTCCCCAAAACCGTTTTGTGAGTGGTGGCTTTTTGGGGGAAAAGCATGATAGAGAGAAACTCTTTCATAAAAAAACTGCATGTAAGAAACACAGAGAGATTTTCACACCTTACAGTGGAAAATTAGAATCCAGTTGGTGTCCAAAAGGAAGATGAGCTGCTCTTTTTCTCTCATTTAAAGCAGATGATAATTTGCTGCAATTTACTTGCAAGGGATGAAGGTCTGAATAGTTGTACTGACGTGCAGAATTAGACTCTATAACTCGAAAGTTATAAAGTAGATATGTTTATTGCGCGCAGATGCACGGGGGATCGCTCCTCCACAAGCGTGCATGCCCGAAGTGATGAACCATCTCACATTTATACAATGAAACAAATGAATATTCAATTAACGCCTATACATATTTGTTACCTAAACCCCGCTTCGTATGTTAATTAGCTTATCAGTCCGTTTCCTGGAATGTGGTGGTCTTGCAGGTTTGTAGGTGATTCATGTTCTTGTGACCATCCAATCTTCTCCAGCAAGGAGACTTAGCACTCCCTCCCTCTAGATAGCATTTGAATCTCTCTCATCTTCTCATTCTCTTTTAAATAGCCCCTTTGTTAGAGAAAGAAGGGCAGGCGTCTCCCCGTCTCCCCTTTGTTAGAGGAAGAGGGGCAGGCGTCTCCTCAAAACTGTAGTTGTCTCCTCAGAGCTGTGTGCCTATGTGAGCAGACACCGCACCCATGACTAGTCACCATACCCACATTCCTTGAGCAGACACATACAATCACAATCGATGTCCATTGTCCCCATTTCACACTATTTCTCCATATCAGTACAGTCATCTTATTCCATGCTGGTCTTATTCTGAGCCTTAACTTTAAAGACAGAAGCTGGTTTATTCTGTAGAAATAAGTGGGAATGTTAGAAAAGGCTAAATATCATCATAAACCAAAACATTATGATACCAGAAACCCTTAGGAGCAACACTAATGCTTTTAAATGAAGGTTTTATTTGTCTCTGAGATGCAAAAGGAAGTCACTAATGAGATGTCATTTACATTCTAACACCTGTTAAATGGCACTTTTCTCTTCCCCAAAGAGAGAGATGTTTATGAATGTTTGCAGTTTTCCGAGTATATCTACAAGAATTATATTTTCATAAACAATGCTGTATATTTTTCTGTATATACCTTAGTTACATTGGAACAATATAGGGAAATATCAGGATCTTTTTTGGTTTTATTAGATTTATTTGTCACTGTTATATAAATCAGAATGTCTAGCTTACAGAGAAATCTCATTAATCAGGATTTAACACAATTGCACATCTAGGATGTGATTTGCAGCAGTTATAGTGCAAGAAGTCTAAGTAATTATACCTCCATTTAAATGAAAATTAAAAGCTTGTGTGGTAGCAGGGTACACATGTTGAATATATTGCTTTACAGAATAAGCCCTCTAGAGCAGAACACCTGAAACTCAAGTTTTAGTTGGTTCTGTTCGGGAACTGCTGCATGCTGTGACTTTTAAGATTGGGACCTGCATGAAGACTGACCAGAGGGAAAGATGCGAAATTATGGGAAAGCAAATGATCTATAACAATACAAGTTGATATGCTTCCGTTAGATAAGCATAATGCAAGGTTCTTTCAATCATTTCTAAGGTACTTCGGTGTATAAATTAACTCATTCTGTTAATATAAAAAGGAAGAATCCACAGTGGTCAGTGCTGGAAGTCCTACAGAGGTATTTGAAGAAGGAATTAAATTGGTATTAGAATTAGACCTAGGATTAGAATTAAGTAAGCGAATGTTAGGGACCCCGTGCACCAAGCGCTTCAACTTCAGCAGGCACCTCTGCAGACTTTGTGTCTCACCCGTTAAGTATGGGATTCACCTGGGTATCTTTGTTTCCCAGTCCCCATCCCAACGGCTGCAGGTGGCATATCCGCTGCTTGTCTTCCAGATGTGGCTCCTCAGGCACCACGTGCAGCTGCATAGCACATTGGGAACCTTCTGCGGGGGGAAGGACAGGCTTGATGGCTCTGAGCGCACCCTCAGCACGAGTTCCTCTCCGTTGGCCCAGTGCCATTTCATCAGTTTGGCTTCCCTGTCCAGCTCAGAGCAGTAAGACCCCAGTATATGACAAAGGATGACAGAAGAGGATAGAACAGCTGAAATGGCTGGCACTTTCACAAACTGAGACATCTCAGCTTGGTGGGGGGGGGGGGGGGGGCATTCTGGAAGCCAATCTCAGAGCCAACAGGAGAGATGGAAATAACATCTTGATCTTCTAAATCTTAATTGGGTGCTTTACCCATGAGGTGTAAAAGCAGGAGACAGCCCTGACTGCTGTAATAAACCATCAAAAACTGTGTTCTTTGGCCAGAGGAATACGTGCTTCAGGGCAGTCCCTCTGGGGACAGGCCAGGGCAGAAGCTGCTAGTGGAAGTGAGCTGGCAGAGGATAATGTGCAAATCATGTGTTGGGAGAGAATTAAGCCCTGGGTTTTCTAAAACAGTTCCTGAATTTACAGGTCTTGGGCATTTTAAGCTCCCTTTCACCTGCATAGTGCTGAGATTTTAGATGTTGATGGTTCTGCAATGCTGTAAGCATGATCTGTGTCAGTAGGTCCGAAGCAGTGGCTTGAGCTTTTCAAAAGGGTTTTAGTATCTGTATGTCTATCACAGATGTTCCTTGGGGTTCAGCTTTCCTTGAGAAAGGCCCGTACAAGTTGTCAGTGTCTCTTTCAACGTGTTAGCTGTGTGACAAAAGAAAGCAGTGTTTGTAAGTTAGAGTCAAAGTAATGACAAGCCTTTGAATGAAGGTAAGAACAAGTCCTTGTGGGCTAAGTCTGCTTAAGCTGCCTTTTGGATTTAACCTGAATGAATCAGATTTTTTTTAAAAAAAAGGGAGAATGACTGAGCTCTGTTTCAAAGCCAAAGAACACAGGCTTTACAGCCCAAGCGTTCTGTAATGTCAGGAAAAGATATTTTTTTTTTTCAGATATAACTGGATCTTTCTCAGAAATAAACCAAAGTTTTAGATCATGAACCACCTTCCAGCCTATATTTCCCAGTTCTAACATTATTGCCTCTCTCCCCTTCAAACTACAGCATATTTTCTGTAATTCATGTTAGTCTCGGATGTTCTGCTCAGAGAGCAAAGAGGTGGTTTTTGTTCAAATTTATAGCAGCTTTAAATTTTCTTGTATGTTAAAGAGACTGGTTTCCCCTTGCTTACCTTATGTCTAGAAACATTATTTAGAAAAGTTTGCAGTCTAGGGAACATGAGCTTAATCAGACTGCTCTGTAATTACTCACCGGCTTTATTCACCCTGGCTGATATATACCTTGCATGGTGCTAAAAGAAATGAGTATATTCATTTCCTATCCAGTTCCCACCTTGCATTATAAAAGCCAAATACGCATTCTGTAAATAGAGATGAATCAGCAATCCATATAATATCTATTCATCACACATATTTCACAAGGAGGATATTGTGGTGGCTGGAAAGTTCTTACAAAAATAATATGGAAATCCGGAACTTGATGTGGAGTGTCAGAGAGCTTCTTACTATTATTTACCTTATCAGCTTTTGCTTTCTGAAATCAATGGAAGGGCATCAAGTTCAGCTAATCCATATTTCTGAGTATGAAATTGAATTTATAGTCTGTAGTATGTTGACTACCGCTCGCATTTAAGGCATAATTGATTTTTATTGAAAAGCCAGCAGGCACATCAAAAATTTCCACAAACCACAAGGATGTTAAATTTTACCCTGTTTAGATAATAGTGTTGCTTTATTTATCCTTTAAAATGAAGCTTTTATATTTATATCAGCAAATGTTGAGGAAGTGTGACTGATGCTTTGTGAAACCATCAGTCCATAGTTCTGTTAAACTCCACAGTACAGAAATAAGCAACTTTTCTCTTCCTAAGGTAAATGTCTATGGTTAGTTTGTTTCAAGAATAAACGGAATAATAATTCTGCACAAAAGAAATCATCTCATGTCATATAGCAAAGATATTTTTCTTCATCCCAATAAATAGCTTGTGCAATTACTTTTTCTGTCCTCTTTTCCTTTGCTTTTCTCCATATTGGCCACTATTTATTTTTCACTTTCTTTTAAACATAGGAGTGTACTTTTGTATCTGCTTTTATTTTGCCATAGATAGAAACACTAACCAATCCCTGTTAAAATTTTTAGCTTCCAATGTGTTGGCTTCATTTCCTTCAGGTACAAAGGTGATATTAACCATAGACCAGATTCTGATATCAACAAATGCTTCATGACAGGTTTCTTTTCAACCAATTAAGCAATTAAATAGATTTCACTTCCCTTCCCTCACTTGGGCTATCCTAGCTATTTGCACACGTCCCTCCACATTGCCTACTACATCACCCCAGTGCACATGTGTTTCATAAGAAATCTTTGAGCCAAAGAAAGACAATTCAGGATTGCCCTGCACAGGTGATAACACTATGGTAAATAACATAGCTGGGAATTTTGAAAATCTAGGCAACGAGAAATGTATGTGTGACTCAAGAGCATTCAAAACAATTTATCAAATGCACAGATATACAAAAGTTAAAGAGATTATACATCCATTTCTTACTGTAAAAGAACCAAGAAGAAATTATCTACCTTTTGCAAAGGCAGGTATTTTCAAATACATGTGCAACAGGTACAGGCACAAGTCCAATTAATAAATAACAAGATTTGTGCCTGCTCCTCTCTACTATCACTTTCAAACTTCACCACAAAATGTCTACAGATACTCATACTTGCTTTTATTTTTCTCCTTGTTGTCCATAGCATTTTGCAGATACTTGCATGTTCTTTATTATGGGATTCTTAATGAAAGCATCTGGGTTTTTTTTTTTCTGAAATATGGCAGGTTGTAGTGAAAAATAGCTTGTAATTGAAATAAATATGTCACATGTCAGCAACATCCAGTCCACTAGAAAGGCAGAATCTTCTAAAGGAGTTACCAGTTCCCTATAGGCATCAGGTCTTCTCAAATAGTTGAAAGTTTAATCTAGCATAATCACAATGAAATCATCATTCTGGTATAACTACATTGCTAAAGAAAAGCTCAGAGATTGCAGCTGTGGTCAGGCGCATGGCTTTAATTGATAGTGTTCTGCCTGCCCCTGCTAGCACTGCTGCAATTTACTCTGTCTAAGAGAAAGCAGAATATTTTGGGTGATACTTCATTCTGAAACTGATCGCAAAATGTAATGTGGGCCAGGGAACACCAGATTTTCTCCACAGTCCTCTCACCAGTCACTGAAACATCATCAACCTTCACCCACACTAAAGTACATCCCAGGGCCTGCAAAGTTTACTTCAGTGAGATGAAAACACCATTCTGATGAGCTGCAACACAACCCTCACATTACTTGCAGATACTGTGAACTCAGAGAAAAGCAGACACACAGAATAATTGTACTTCTGAGTGCTGGAAGAGCTACTTGAGGCACAGAGAGGCCCCAAGAGCAAGTGCAGAGCAGCAGAAGTATGCCCACCAGTTGGCCAACAGAGGGATCCAGTGCTGGGCAGTGGGGATGTGAACCAGCCTCTACCACCTGGCCATCCCTCACCTCACTTGTTTAGCAGGGTGGGAGTGCAGGCTGAGAGCTTTTGGACCTGCCCAAGTAGTTGAAACCACCATTTATTTCCTTACTCTGTACTTTTCCATTCACTCTTGCAAGTGAACACTGATAGTGCACGATTGTTTTAGCGTTGTCCACCTGTAATGTAACCACGCCACTCGTTATTTCTGCTGCAACAGTGTTTTAAGAGGATCAAGATACATCTATGACAGATGTCATACACAGAACGGAAAGACTGGTCTGTGCCTAAAATCGAGAGCAGCCAAAGAGTGAGTAAAAAGACACGAGGAGACCAGAAAGGAGCTCAAAATAAAAAAAATAAAAAAATGAAAACGGAAGTTTTAGCACTTTTGTATATGGTGCCTAAGTGTGTTTTTCAGGATAATTTCTAAGAATCTTTTATAGTCAACACTTGAACGACAACTGTTAAAGCAATGCAGGCTATTGAAGTTAAACATCAGTTCATTGGCCTGGATTAATTTTGCCTAATTTTAAACTTCAAAAAAAAGAAGATTTTTTTTTTTCCCCAGAAAGAGATGATTCTTTTCAAAGTTGTTGACCATGTCTCATAAATAGTGTTCATTATTCTGTCCTTTTTTCTCTTCAGCTCTTCCAAAAAAGAGACAATTTGTATGTATGTGCCTAAATGCTTAAGCAACCTTGTATTTGTTTAAGGAAAGACAAAATCTTCATGATCAGTACCAATTTTGAGAAAGCTTTAGAAGTCTGCTAATTTAGGATTGTCATCTTAAAAAGAAACAGTAAATGCAGTTTACCACATGTGTAGTACCAGGTCTGTGAGGGATGAAAGATCAGTCTGTCTGTCTGTTTCTAATGATACATACTCTATGTCTAAGAGTCTCATCTTCCAAGTTCGCATACATATTTAGGAAAAGTATGCAAATTTACATGAAAATTCCCTGGAGTATTGTATGGACAAATCTTGCCCATTAATGGACTCATAATGACTATTCTCATATGAAAGATATAAAGGATATTGTTCACAAGTACTGAAATGGGAACAATTCCATTACAAATACATGTAGTATGCTGAAACTAAGCAGGGACTGCATTCATGTATGAATACAATGTAAATTATCATTGTAACAATTTTGTATAAAAGGGAGATTTTATTTGCATTCACATTCACTGAAGATATCTGAAAATTACACAGCAAATTTGGGTCCATAATTAGAAGAAATTTTCTGGTCTTAAAGAATTTTCTGTTTTTGAAGAATTAGATGGCTGTCGATTACAAAATATAATGACAATGGTGAAGATGGGAGTGTATAACTGTGGGAGAAAGGCAGACATTAGAGATTTGATGCTGAAACATATGGACTTTTCCTCCATCACATCATTCCCTTCTGTATCCCCTTAGAACTTCTAATCACTAAAAGGACCATTCTTAAATGCTACCCTGTTCTGCCTAGTTGATTTTCCTATTACATACAGAATTACCAACAGAAAAATAATGCCTTGGTTATTGGAACACATAGGTTTTGGTATGGATAATTTGGTGTACTTATCAATTAGACTAATTCAGTGCTGGATTTTAATTTATTATGGAGGAGAGGCTGAACTGTAATATTAAATAGGATTGCATAAACCATGTTAATTAGGAATCTTAATTGGTTTGGGGTTTTTTTTTTTAGTTTGTTCCTACTGCCCCCATACTACTGCCCCTCTTAAAACAAATAAAAAGAAGAAAACTTTTTAGTTTTTACTTGTTAGTGGTAAAATGTTATGGACTGACGAGACCTTTTTGCATTTTAGTTATACTGTTTACACATGGACATCCACATAGTCATACATACATATAATTTTTTTTCCCCCAAACAGAATGTATTAACTTCACGTGAGTTTTCAGTTATAAAGGAGGGTCTTTCTGTAATAAATAATTAATTCCTGAAGACTGTATCAGACATCATTTTCCCCAGACCCATTTGAGCAATACCTACAGTTCAATCTTTGCAAAAACAGCTGAGTAGTCATGCCGAGACCTTAGTACTGTTTTTCTGAGTGTTCTTAACAGAGAAAGAAAAAGGTGTAAGTCTCCAAAACTGCTAACTACATTACTATGAGTAAAAGACACGTCTAGATTTCCTGCTTCAGCTAATTACTACATTTATTAATTTCCAATCTGAAGGCCATTTCTATCTCCATAGCATGTTTTAGGGTAATGTTTACAAATTTCTGGTTCTCCTTGTACATGAACTCCATTAATAAGATTAGATTTGGAGTCTTACTCTACAGTCTGTTTCTGCATTCATCACTTTATGCAAAACCTTCCCTTTTTTGTTTCAGTTTCATACTCTGTTATTTAGAAATATTTGCTAAAAATTATTACTCTTGAATTGAGGGTAAAACAAAACACTTCCATCTCCTTTTAAATTGAGCTAGTAAATAAAATTTTGTTTTTACTAATCTGTGTGAGGTTACATTTCATTTTATGTAGCACCAAATTCAGCACATTAGTAATATACTTTTACAGTTCTCCAAAGCTACTAGGTTGCTTTAAAAATTCTTGACTACATGGAGTTACATAGGAACTCTTGCATTGCAACAAATAACCCTCTCTGTAGCTTCAGCGTTCTTCAGTGGGAGTCAGACAAGATTTACAACTACACTGATTTTTCATGCTTAAAATAAAATCCCAAGCATAAAAATTAAAGATTTTTTTTTTCCTCTATGGTGATTTTATTTTCTCAGATAATTTTAACCGATATCACCTCTCATTCAGACTGTACCAAATGTTTATGTTCTGCTTCTTCTATTCTTGCAGGCTGAGAAAGAAGACACTTTTCTCTCTGGGACTTACAGAGGAAGACAGGATAATGCAAGATAGAAACAACACCTGTAAGAGAAAGAGGCTGTTACATGTAATTTACATTCTTTAGAGATTGTATTGTGTTGATCTATACTTTGCCATGCACAACCTTCCTAGAGCCAGGATGCTTTTTATTAGGTTAAGCATTATGAATTTACCTTTTCATAGCCAAGAGAAGAGACCTGTGCAAACAACAGAATATGGAAAAACAGAGTTTTCAGGTTAGATATGATTTCCACCAGATCTGATATCAATATAGCCACTAAAATGCACCTCTTAATTCATAGGGAAAACAAAAAATTAAAAGAAGTTATGATGCAAACAGCAAAAATAAATCTGAATGCTGGATGACATTGTTATTCTTTTCCCCATTCTAACTGTTTTACTTAAGACTTAAGTAAGATCATGAAAATACAATACTAAAAAAAGTCCTCCAATAAATGGAATCAAATGAGCTTTTTCCTACCACAGAATTACTTAAAATCAGTCCATCTTGTGAAGCTAATCCCCCGACA
This sequence comes from Falco biarmicus, assembly GCF_023638135.1. NCBI lineage: Eukaryota > Metazoa > Chordata > Aves > Falconiformes > Falconidae > Falco > Falco biarmicus. Next base: position 994,460 of record NC_079293.1, on the reverse strand, counting down.
GATAAGACTGTGAATTCCCCCCCTCCCCTTCCTACGGGCTCACAGATGGGTTGCAACAGAAAGATGACAAATGAGTTGTGTTTGGCTGGATTAATGGGTATTATCATGTTAATGGATGTTTATGGTGCAGTTTGGGAGGTTCATGTGGTTTTCAAAAATGTTGGTTTTCTGAGTAGCTGAAGCCTTGTGTGTGTGTGTGTACGCATTATTAGCCAGCTTTTTATGCATATTGTACATTTTTGGTCTCCTTAATGGGTCACAGCTAAACTGGATGTGGAAGTGTTGGTCTTATGCTCAGATCTTTTATCATGTCATCAAGCATGACATGCAAAATACAAGTGTCTGAGACTTGTCTTTCCACAGTTTCTGTGAATGCAGGTGCCTCATAATCCCAGGTCTACTTTGTTGCAATCACTTTTAAAATCTGACATATTGATCAGGAGTTTAGCCTGAGTAACTGCTGCACATATATCAGCTCCAGTTGGGGATGTCAGGTCAAATTTGTTGGCAAGGTGATCTTACAGCCAACCAGGATAATTCCTGCCACTCACGTGAACCGATGCTCTTAGCCTCATTCAGCACGGACGGTGCGTATAGCACCAACCGGCCACGGGAATTTTGTGCCAAGTGTGGCACACCGTGAGGAAAATGTCTCACCAAAGACCTCGGCACGGAAAAATCTGGTGCTCCAAGAATCAAGAGGTGTCAAAAATGTAAAATCACAGAGAAATAAGTAAGCTTTTGCTCTGAATTTTAAAAGTTGGCTTTTTTGTGGGTTTGGGGTTTTTTTTCCCTGTTGAATGTTTCTTATTCTGTGAAAGAGACCAACCTTTAAACATTCTCGTTTGCTTTCATTTTCTTCTGCCCACAAGGCTTGTTTTCCTCTTACTTTCAGCATTGTTTCTATAATCTTCAGCTCGAGCTGTTAGGCTACTTTCATACTGGCTATATATAAAGGAATACATATGTCAGACACTTGTGTGTAAACTTCTGCTTAAAACCCTAAATGCTCATTTGAATGCTAAAATGCATCATTTGCATGCAGTATTGAGGGAGTTGTTCACATAAATGTACAGTTGTGTTGACACTCAGTTTTTTTGTTAAAAAAAGCAAGTACTTAAAATCTGGAATTGCCATGGAATATCCTACAAGAAATAATAGAATCTCCAACAATTAATACATTTATTGACTTAGTATAAAAAAATAATGAGGCTTTTAGGTACAAACAAGAATGCAGGAAATATTCTGTTTCATCTAATTCATAAGATTTCTGAGTTTTTTCTAAAATTTGGGAAGTCAGATTTTCTTTTTAGAATAGCTTAATTTGGGGATGAAGACAGTGAAAGCAATCTTCTGAAATCAGTACCAGAGGGGATTTAAATGTACTGAAATAGTGTTTGCCATTTATTTGGTATTCCTCCACCATACAGTATAAAATAATTCCTTCATGTCTTTTCTTTCCTTAAAAATTCACCAAGCGTATGTGGACCTCACAGATGCAGCTTTAATTGAAAGTAATGTCAAAAACAGTGCTTTGATCTGTTTCCTTTCTTTTGACATTCTCTGTTTTTGGAATGTGTTGAGTCTGTACGACCATTCTCTGTTCAGAAATTCATCTGGAAATTTACATATTTTAAAGGCTTCTTACTCTATAATACAGCTGAGCATAATAGTGCAAGCTACACAGACACTGAGGTGTGAAAGAAAAATTTCCCAAATTCAGTCCTTAACTGAAATATAAAAACAATTCTTCACCATCTGGGAATTACAGTATAAGGCTTTCTTCTGAGTAGGCTTGCTAGAGGGATAAAGTTCATATGATCCAGCAATGGATAGGCTGTATTTGGCTTAAAAAAAAAAAAAAAAAAAAAAAAAAAAAAGATTTTTTGTAGATTCATTAATTTACAGCACTATCATTGAAATGCACAGAATGTTTCATACATTCAGAAACATACTGAAATACGTTATATCCCAGCGAACCTCTAAATTTGCAAAATCCAATAAATTACATATTATTCTGCAGGAGGATAAAGTCTGTCTCTGATGAAGTAAGTAATGTTCCTGATAAAGAAAGGTGTAAATCCCACAGGAAACATTAATATATCAAGGATGCTCAACATTTTACTGGATTATGCCCCAAGAGAAAGAAAGACAAAAGAGAAGAATAAAGTAGCATAGACATTCATAAAGCTTGTCTTTTTTTTTTTGTTCTACACCCCAACAAATAAAATCACGAAAGGTCTTAGTCTCCTGAAAAAGGTTGTTAGCTGTGTATAATTTTTCTTCAAATTAATTATGAAACCACCTACTGTTAAAAATAAATTGAATCTAAAGGCAGTGTACATGTACTCTGTCATTTAAAGGTAGGACTAATTCTGACAGTTCAGTACCAGATGCTGTGGCTGTGAACACCTTTCAGATTGTACTGGACTATTTAATCTGCAATAAATATGCAACAGGAAGTGCATATAATCTTCAAATCATATTGGTATTGTCCACTTTTATTAGCTGAATTCATCCCTTGCTAGTTACCGAACTATAAAGGATGGGGAGAGACAGGCTTACTAGCAGCTAAAATCTAAAAATAGTCAGAACTGTGAAAGAAAGCACTTCTAACAACATCTGGTTTGCACAGTCCACCTATAGGCATTACATAAACAATTTGAAAAGCTCTGCTTGCAGAAGGAATAGAACCTGTATATAAAACTCCATAAAAACAACTTGAGCTAGAAGTGCTAAGCATTAACAAAAAATAGTGGCATAAGCCTGTGTACACAAGTCTGAATTTTTTATGTGAATGTGTTCTGGTAAATATAGGCACAGGGCTCAATTCCCCCTGCCTGTGTGAGTTCAGATGACTGAGGGCACATCCACAATATCTCATGCTCAAATCCAAGCACTCTTAGCACCCAGAAGCTGTAGGTGCAAGATTAATCCATAATGCGGGTGACAGGTTGGGGATCAGGACTCTGAGGATATAACTTGCTCTCTGGCCTAGCAACCTAACCTGCAATGCAGAGGGAGCCTTGATCTCTCTGATCCTCCTTCTCATTTTGAACACACTGACAGCTACACTTCCTTACTTCCTTGGGCAGGGGTGTTGGATAAAAGCAGGCTATTTCTTGCCACTTGTCAGGCTACTTTGGGTTAACCAAGATTATCTGAAAATCTAGTTGAAATAAGTAATTTTTCAGACCAAAAAGACCTGTGAGGCAAAAAAGAATTATTAATATTGTGATAGTTAATTGGATGCTTTTCAAAATGAATACTCAATTTTGTATTTTGCAGTGAGGTTTTCAATACTGTTAAATTTGCAAGTTTAAGCATACAAAACAAAAGAAAAATATTGTTGAGCTAAAGTATTCTGTTCGATATATTTTTTTCCCATGTATTTAAGGGGGGAAACAGATCCCCTTTGGCTCAAGCGAAATGATTTTCCCATTCACCAAATTGAAAAAATCAATATTATTTAGGATACATGCATCACACGTAGCAAGGGGATCTCTCACTGAGATGATGAGTACCAGATAAGATATTTTAAAAAGCAATATACCACCTTTTCTCTCTTTCTCTGAGACAGCTGCAGCATCTGAGTTGTTGGGCTGACTTTGCTTGCTGGATGTAAAAGTTAAACCACTTCAGATATTTTTGTGCTACCTTCTTTGTGGTTGGGTTTTTATTTATGTATTTATTTGCTTAACTGTATTTAGAAACGCCATATTTTACCTCCACCTGAGATTTGTGTAAATGGCCTGCTAACCGCTCTGCCCACTGACTTTTTTCTCATTCTTGGGGTAATCTCATTCCTGTTACACTACTAAGCTGTGACATCTCCAGTGTGCCCTTGAACAAAGTCTCTGCTTCTTTGAAGTCTGCTGTGCACCCTATCCAACCACTTGTGTTCTATGAGAAGGGCTGCAAATGCTGGAATACATCCTGGGCTGCAGTAAGAGATGCACGCTTTGAAGGACCAAAGGGGTTGGAGCGGATTGTTGGCTCCGTACAGGTTCTAGGTTGTAATGGGTCTCTGCAGCAAGATGTGGTCTTGGGACTAGTCCCATGAATCAAAGTTGTTCCAGGTGTGAAGCTGTTCTCCTTGTCGTCAGGGCTACGCTACTTCTTCTAATAAATTTATTTATTTGCAAAGCGGCAGTTTTCAGTCCAGCAAACATTAATGCTGAGTGGCATTGTGTGTATGTATTCAAATCAATAATCACAGTGCATTCTTGCAATTTCTCTTTAGGAATGGTTTTCATGTGTAATCAGATGAGGCATATGTCAGGAAGACGACAATGGAATCCTGTGATGCCTTATATATGTTTTTAATAAAAAAGCAGAGGATTTAACTTTGTTGCTGTTATGAGTCTCAGAGTGTGAGGCATTCTTCTGTTTTTCCTGATAAACAGCCTATTCCCAGTCTCTGTTTTACACAAAATTTTACGACAATTTTGGATGCAGCCTCTCTACACTTCGGCTTTGCCAGTGGCTCCTCTACCCATAGGTAGAGTCCAGCATCCCAAGCCTTAGGTACCCTTCTGCTCCACTTTGTCTGTGCCAGGGGTATGTGCATGTGTGGGTATGCACGTGTGTGCGTGCATAAGAGAGATGGAGAAGCACACTGCAACAAAAGTCGAAGGCTCTATTGTGATGTGTGGGGTGAGCAAACCAAGTGAGCTTTAGTGAAAGCACAGATTCCAGCCAGACACATACGCTTTCCACCCCCTCTGTTTTTTCAGACAAGTGTTATTTCTCAATATTTTATTGTGCTAGCAGTAGGAGAAATCTTGTAATAAAATCATATCACTGTTTCATCCTAGGCAAGTTTAGACGTTATCACAGTGATATATTTTGTCATAGATTTATTATTAATTGTCACATAATGTAGTTGAATAGCTATAACAATTGTACTCTAACAAAGTTTTAATACAAGATTTTGAAATTTTAACATGAATTAGATTTCTACAATGACAAACTGTTATTACCTGCAAACTTCCAATGACAAATCAGATGACAATGCAAAAAATTCAGTTTAACGGCATTTGTTATTATCTGTACAGCTTTATTATATATAATATAGAATTCAGATATACATAATCTGAAAATAATGTAAAACAGATATATGGCTGATCATGTAATGACCAATGACATATTGTATCTTGTTTAGTAGGTGGCTGTCCTCTTGTCTTATTTGGGTATATATAGTTTAACAAGATCCTTGCCATCATTTTCTTAACAGGGATAATAAACAGAACAATTCTGCATAAAAGCTCATATCAGCTTCTTTCATGCCTTTTCTTTTCAGAAGGCTGCCTAAGGGTTTAAGCAATTTAGTTGTCTGACCCGCATCCTTTCTCTGCAGTCTGCAGTTCTTTTGTTTAACATTAGTATGTGGGCAAACAGCATTCAGAGCTGTGTGGAGCTTATCAGCCTGTGCTCAGTTGACCAGAACCCCATTCTGTGTATCTAAGAGGGGCCACGTTTAATGCTTCACAGTAGGAGCATCTGCAGTTTCCAAAAATGACTTGTTTATCAGATAAACTCTGTCCTTGCACTGACACATAGTGGCTCTTCAATATCATACTCTCCTGTACGAGAACTGAGCAAAACAGGGTACGCACAATGAATAACAAGTGAAATTTATGCACACGGTATGGTGACATAGGTAACACCAGGCAGAGTTTCTCCAGATCAGCTCAGTAATTATACTGGGAAACTTCCTTATTACCTTCAAAAAATGTTTTAGTTACTTATTCTCAAGATATTTCAAGCACATACTCTGAAGTCAGTAAATGTTAATTAATTTACTTATTTTGCTTGGAATTTAATTAGAAGAGCATGAAGGCCCTGACTTCTAACGGCACAGGCAGAGATTCACAGTGAAGCCTGATGCTGAGGTCTGCGGTGTGTCTGTAGGTGTGGCAGCCTCTGATAGTATAGTTGGGACTTTCATTTTTGAGATGCTGTGTTACTGAAATATTCCTCCACATCCCTGTAACTCTGATTTTTACAAGCTATCTGCTCTGCACTGATTCCTGCCCTCCCCTCCACTCCCCCCCCCCCAGGAGATCAATTAGACCCCTGGGCACCAAAACCATAAATACATTCTTTTAAGAATCATGAATTCTGTGTTTAAAATAAAGGCCTCACTAAATATTTTATATACCATAGAGGTTAGCCAGTGGTTTACAATTAAAATGCTTACTAAAACATCATTATTTAAAATCAGGTGGAAGTGGCAGCTCAGAGTTGGTGCTTGAGGCACAAGATCCAGTGAGAACAAAACACTGTGAGCTCTTTTCAGGCAAGTGCAGCTGGTCTCTCAAATTCTCCATCCAACTGAATGAAGGAAATCTTGTACGATGAGCTGGCTTTGCAAGATTTCTGGGTTGCTCTGGAGCTTTTTCTGAACACGCTGGTGGAAATATCTCTTTCACCTGTCCCAGAAAGGGTAGGTAGATGGGGTAAGAACCAGAGGTTTGGATCCAAACCAATGCCATCTCCCTGTAGTTCAGGTGAGCCTGTATTCTAGAATGAAACCCTTGACTAATTATTATTATTTTATTATATGAAATTGGTATTACATTGCAAATGGCAATGGCCCAGAAGGAGCCTGATAAAATGAATGTCCTTGTCTGTACAATTAAGATTTTCAGTATAAGGGTGAGAATACAGTGAGTCTGTCAGCTGTTACACTTTTTATACATACAATGGCTCAATGTTGAAACAGTATGCTGGGAACAGAGGCTTATACCAGGCTTTCACCTCTCTTTCCTTCTCCTCCCTCTCCCCCCCTCGTCAGTACATGCTGGCTGGCCAACTAGTCAGAGAAAAATTGTTAATGAGGGTTAAATGGAAGTTATCTATTAAATGTCATTCTAGGATCAAGACATCGAAGCTTTATTTTGAATGATGCCCATATTTTTTCTCCCCTTTATTTTTCCACCTTCTCCCTCCCCCACCTGAAAGAAAATATCCAGTGGATGCCTGGCAGCATCCTCTGATTGCTCGCTGTTTTCCTGACACTAAATCTACTGTGTCATATTCCTTGCATGGGCTGCAGATTTTGGCCTTTTCACCTGCTGTTTTGGTTGGCTTTAGATGCAAAGAGAAGAATATGAAAAGGAGAGGGGGAGGGAGGGAAGTTGGGAATGCTGGAGAAAAAAAAAAAAAAAAAAGGCAAATGTTTTTAGCGCCTTCATCTAGACATGTGTCCCCTCACTCTGTGACATGGCTGCTCCAATGTTGCCATGGTGAGGATTTCTAATCATCCCTACACATGACAGGCTCCTATTTGTCTGCACTCCCTTGGGTGTAAATTTCTAGGCTTAAAAAAAAAAATCCATGTGAGCGTATCATCCGCTGTGCAGATGTTTCACTGCTTTAGAATATCAGGCAGCTGCTTGTGCCACCGTCGACAGCTAATTGGAGACTGCATCGCAGGAACAGAGGCGTAATTATGGCATAAATACACATCCTCTGGTGCATCATTGTATCTCTATTAACAGAAAATTTTAAACAGTGTTCAGAGTGTAATTAGTGTAGTTGATAAAGTTGTAAAACATGTAAATAAGGGAAATAGCAGGTACGTGGCCAATCCACTACCCAGCACTAGGGGATGCAGATTATTGCCTATTTAGAAATAATTAGCAAAGCTGCATTAGCAAAGCCTGTGTCCAACAGAAGCAATGCAAACATTTATTCTGGTAACAGCTCTTTCTGTGCTAGCCATGAAAATCTACTAATATTGGTAATTTAGCCCTCATTACCAGAGGATAAAGCATGAAAAGAGCTCAGACATGAAATATGACAAGTAATATTAATTTTTATTCCAGAGGAAAGGATGCTTTCTTGGGTTGCATGCTGATTTCTCGGCAGGGTCTCGGTAGTGTGTGAGCGAGCTGGTGGTTGCGATGCAGCTCTGGAGCTGGCTTCCTGCTGGAGGTATACCCTGGGGTCCCTGTGACAGGAGCTGATGAGGCATGCTGTGGTTAGTGCCTAGCCAAACCTTAGGTCACAGTTCAAAACGAGCACTCAGGCATTAAACTCCTCTCCTTATAGACTCAAGCCTTTAATTTTGTCCTCGGCCTCACTCCCCACCACCCTCAAATGATTTTGCCAAATCACCTGCTCTGCCCCCAGCTGTCCTCCCCAAAATGTGTAACACGCAGCTGTGCTGGGCAAGCAGAGCTCTGAGTCAGTGTGAACACTGCTACTCTTCAGTTTTGTCTTGTGCCCTGGATGGGAAATGATGGCTTAGCCCTTGCTGTTTATGTTTTAGATTATGTTACGTGAAGAACACTACCCTGTGACCATAAAAATAAATGCCAAAATTTTGACTTTGCCTTACAGATGTATTTTCTAATGAAGAAAAATGTGAAAGCCTGGCTGGCACAGGAGGCACAGAGCATTTTTTTAAAAACAAGAGGATGAGAAGGGCTGAATGTTCTGGAAAGGGAAGGAAAAAAATGGGGGTTTTTAAACATCTCTGATTTCTTCCTTTTTTTCTTTCTACTGGGTGTAAAAACAGAATGAACAAAAACTCCAGCTTATAGTGTCAGCTAAGTTCTGCTGCATCCTTAATAAGCATGCACGTGTGTGTTTACGAGAGAGAGGGGAAAGGGGGAACAGGAGAATTCTGCTTGACAAGTGCCAGTGTTTTAAAAAGAAGTCTAAGAAAAATGTTATCTCTGGCTCAGGCAAATAAATTTCCCCACTTAGCCAGTGTTTCCTGAACATTTTCAGAATCCAGCTCTCACCACAGACTGCATAAAATCCTGCCAAACAAGGGCTGAATTTCATGTAATACATTGCTTAAAAAAGAGAGAAAGAAAGAAGAAGGGGGAAAGGTAGAGATGAAAAGAAGCCGGACAAGCTACTGTCTGAAGTATTAAAATGTAAAATAAGCTTTAGAGCTGTAGCAGGGGGAAAAGCCTTTTACAGATCCAAAGTGAACACTGTGTATATTTTATCACCTGCAATGACGTGAAAATTGTGAAAACACTGAACTTGTTGATTGAAGAGGGCTTTTTTTCCACACTTTGGTGGAGGTTCAGTACACATCCCACTACCCTGTTTAGATAAAAAACAAAACTAGAGAGGGGAGCTCAGTCAGTCTTTTGCCTGTGGTAGAGCCAAAAGCACATAAAAGCTCAGACAATGCCCACCTCATCATGCTCTAATGTAAGCATCTCATCGAGTTCTAGCATGCCAATTTTTATAGCTTTAGCATATATTTTCTGTGCTTAAGATTTATGTAGCTGTATGCAGATGTGCATCCCTCTGGTATGCAATAAGTACATAGTTTATGCATATATACACTTTATGGCTAAGCTGTCTGCATGTGATCAGGATGCCTCGTTAGATGCACTGGTACCACTCTGCTCCCTTGGAGTTCAGTGAGGTTGTTACCACGGACTTCCCTGGAAGAAGAGCTGGGCCAGCTTCTGCTGCTTTTCATAATGCTAGCACTGTGTATCTCTGTGTGAATCCTGCAGCATGTTTGTAGGGTGGTATCCTTATACAGATGCTGTAGCAGTGTTTGTATGTGCATGTGTAAGCATGTGTGTGTATATATCTGCATGTGGTTATGAACATTTTATAGTAATAGATTTCCTTGATAATGTGATGGATCAGGAAAACCTGTCACCCAGTCTGCATGTCAACATATATTCATGTATGTATAATGCATACATATATCATAGATATACACACTTACATAGAATAGACATTTTTAATTTATATGCTGAGTTAATGTTTCCTTAAAAAAAACCAACACACACACCCCCCCCCCCATTTCCAACTCCCCACCCCCCCCCGCCCCCGGCAACTTCAACCCCATTATTTACCACAGTGTATTGCTTGGATATATTTTTCCAGGGTCGGGTACTTTGCTGAGCCCCCTGGACTGCCTTCAGAAGTCTTTTATTGCCCATCCACTAGAAAGGGGGAAAGATGCTGTTCTGCATCAGGAGCCACCGCCTCTTTTCCCTCTTCCCTCTTTCCCTTCAAATTACATAAGTGCATGTTGTTGGCAAACCTGAGCAAATTACAGTATTGCAGGCAGATCAGGAGGGTGGTGTGAAGACTGGGTGTGCGGAGAGAGGTGTCTGGAGATGGACAGTCAGGATTCTGTAAGTACAATACACATAAGGGGGTACTGAAATGGTTTTAGGCAGGTTAGAAGTAGTTCATTACAGGGTGACAGGGTCACCACTCATTCTTTGCTAGAGAAAATGACCTGACAGGTCATCAGTAGTTGGAAATAATTTCAACGCTTGCTGGCTTTTCCTCAGTTTAAAAACTTATGTTCTATTGTTTGATATTAATAAATAGGTTTTAATGTTTTGGTGACCTTTTCAATGGGATAAGCACTATAATACCAGTTTGAAATACAAACATATTAACTTATATATTCTGACTAAATCAGCTTAAGGTCACAAATAATATAGTTCCTATGGGCCAAATTTAGTTCTGTGTAAATAAGTTGAGTCTCATGAAAGTTAGTGTGAGTTGTTATCTATCGTACCAGGCTACTATGGAAAATGAACACTAGCATATGTGGCAATTCTTTTGCACCGAGCAGTGTGTGTGTGCTTTGACAGAAAAAGTCATATTTCTCCATTTTTATCTTTGTAGGAATGTGTCCCTTGGCACCTCTGTGGGTTTTGACTGAAGAATAGTGAGGTACCCATCAGGATGCATTGCCTGCTTTCTGCATTGTAGGGGAGACCTGAGGTGGTTAAATTAGGGGTTCAAAGTAGCAGGGGTTGGTTAAACAAACTAGTTTGTACAGAATGGAGGTCAGTGAATTAATTGGGCCAGGAGGAAATAAAAATCAGAGCTGGGTCTGAAGGAGGAAGAAATTGGGATCTTGCAGATGGTGAGTGCTTTCCCAAATTAAAGCTGCTTCACAGGTGTGAAGGCTACAATAGTGTTGACTCAAAGCCCATTGAGTTTGGAGATAGTTATTTGGCGAAAAAACAGCAGCAGAAGAGAAGGTGGGTGGGAAAAGCAGTGCAAGAAAAAGTGGTTGTGTCACTGTAGATGTCATAACCATTCACCTTTCCATTTCTGCTCATTTAGAGCATTTCTATGTTGTTGGTTCTAGGTGGGTATTGAAATAAAATGTTTTAACCATGCTGTATCTTAAAAATAAAGAGGATAATGAGTTGAAACTTATGATTAATTTTTCTTTGAAGCTATTTGACATCTCCTTTCAGCTCTTTCCCTGCATATACTTATGCATATATTTTCAGGGGGGTAAAGCACATCAGGGGAGTGAATGAGCAGCAGGAGGGGCTGCGGCTCACAGCAGCTGTTGCCATTAGCAAGTGCTGTAGCCCAGTAAGAATAGATCTGTACAGTGAAACTGTTGACGCTGAAGACCTGACTTTCTGCAGTGTATGCTCTGCAAAGTTTTTACTATGTGCTATTTCTCATCTGCTCTTGTGAACCAAACATCCAGTAAGAGTTAGAGCAGATAGGTGTCTGCTGCCAGTTCACTTGGAAAGTAGCACAGGAACTCTTAGACCATGCCATGGTGCAAAAGAAAATGCAACAAATAAGGTTAGGAGATTCACTTCAGAAGCACATTCCTGCTCTGAACTGAACCACTGGTATGGATGTACCCCATGTCTGGAAGTCTCTGTTCCCTGTCGACTCTAGTATGTTCACTGTGCTTCAGCAAACGTGATGCTCTTCTGGCCTCTGGATTAATGCTGTGCCAATGACTATGTCAACAGTTTGCTCTTGGTTACCCTGGTAAGGGTAGGTGAGCTACAAACTTTTGGAAGGAATTCAAACCATTCATGATCCTGAATAGAGGAGTTTCTGTCTTGGTTTCACCTTGGTGTCCTAATAGTCACAATAAGGATAAAACAGTAAAAATGGCATAAACAAGAATTATGTTTTCCTGAAAGATTATTGGGAAGAACACTTTTCTATACACAATATATATATTTAAGGCAACTCAGCAAACATTGAACATGGAAGAACTAAGTTCTATAAGAAATTAGTCCTGATTTCCTTCACTAAAGAAAAGGCAACTTTGTTCAGTACAGATAAGGAGCATGCCACCAGGGAAAAACAGGGCACTGAAGCACCCAGTTGTAGTAGCAAGGCCAGCGGTTCAGTTGTGCATGGGCTCTAGAGCATTTGTTACTGTTGTTAAAATGATACGTCACTCCCACATTGACAGGTTTGCTTGCTAGCATAAGCAACATCAATATTATTTTTTAAAATGTTTATCTCATGTAATGTATATGATTAAGACTTGTTTGGATGTTTTATGTTGATTAAACCGAGACCTTTCTATGCCAACAGCCCTGTGGCATTGAGTGACTGTGAGAAAACCAGTGTGTGACAATGTTAGGGGAATACAGCTGAAAGTAAATGCTTTCTCTAATTTTTTTTTTCCTTCTAATTTTGTTGCCACTGATAAAGCCATATACATAAACCAGATTTGGATTATCAAATGTCAATAGTATATTTTTACTTACTGAGTCTGTAAGTGACACATCATCTACGGCATCCTTGGTATAACATCCATTTCCTCAAGTTACACATTCTGTGAGGTGGTAGATGTTTCCCCCTTGTCTGGTAGCATTAAAATTGCACTTTTGGGCTCATGTGACAATGTTGTGAATTGCTCACTTTTAGTCAAGTTTCATTTTATGCTGAAAATAGAGGAGGGAATTCACAGGTTCCTCAAAATATTAGCTCTTTTTAGGCGTCTTGGTAAATGAAAACTGTAGTTCTTGGAGCAGGCTCACTCTTTGTAAAAGTGTTCATTGAAATTGATGAGAACTGACCTTGATTTCATGCCACAGTCATTACCCTCTGGTAATCCAGAGATGTGAAAGGATTTGGGAGGAAGGAAATATCTCCCACTTTTATACATGTCACACTGCTGCAGCATACATGAATCAGTAGCCATGAAAAACATTTTTCTACTTGCCTGTGGAAGTAATATAAATTAATTAGTTTTACCCCTTTTTCCAAACAAGTCATGAAGACTCATAACCATCAGCCATGATGAAGACCAATTGTTCTCAGGTGCTCTTAAGTGTACACAAATATTTTGTTGTTCAAGCAAACCACTACCATAATCTAATCTGTTGCATTTTTGAGCCTTTCCTTGCAGAGGAATGGGTTACTGCAGTGTGAGGAAAACTGCAACAACCACTGCGTGGGACTGAAGTGGGATTTTTGAGTCCTACTCCATAATCAGTCTTGTGGTCCAGGCCTTAATTTATTTATCTGCAGGAGTTGCACTTCTCAGATATTTAGTGTTTGTGAAGCATATTGAAATCCTTAAACTTGAAGGCAAAGTATGACTGCAAGGTTGTAATTATTATTATTATTGTTGTTGTTGTTGCTATTATTATGATTAATAAGGTTTCACAAAGTCAACCGAGAATTTGGGAGATTTTATGAACACATTTTTGGAAGTAAATTCTTGCTTTAAAATATGATGACACTTTTTACTTCTGTTTCACTCTAGTTACAAATGACACCAGCTACTCTGTATTACCTATGACCTTTAAAAAAATAACTGAACTTACTCATCTTAACAGTCACTGTATATGCACAGTTTTTATTTGCCCCTGTCTGTTCTGTATAAAACCACACTGTGTGAGTGTGCATTTGCAGCAACTGGACTTCTTTATTTGGTGATGTGGAGAAACTACACTGCCCTATGGGTTTATGGGTAAAGAAAGAAAAAGCACACAACCTGGTAATATCTCTTAACTCTTGTAAGAGTGACCACTGTGCATGGGTAGAGATAAGTGCACTCTTTAATTTAAACTCCCCAAATAGTTGATTTTTACCAGTTGCGAGGCTCCTGTGTTATACTCTGTCCATCACAGCGCTAGGCGAGCAGCCAGCTGCGAGACGTGCACCCATGTGCTGTAATGTGGGAAGGCACCTCCGCATTTATGGAAAAAGCTTTCCTAGAGCCGAAGCTGACTCTGGGATTACAACTAGCATTTTAAGGCCCATTGTAATAGAAACCATAAGATCGGCAGAGTAAAATAAGTATATCTCTTAAAATGGCTTTTCATGTTTACTATTTCAGGGTGTTTTCCTTGGAGAGTTCATATTAAACTTTGCCTGTAAAGAATTCAGACTTGCCTAATATTAGAGCAGCTCCACTTCCAGACAAGCTGCTTTGCAGGTGCTGCAAAGGCAAGCTTGTTGCACCAGGTGGTCTTTTCCTGTTCCTGAATCTTTTCATAGGTTTATACACTATCGAAAGTAAAACCTCCTTGTCAGCCACCAAAGGGCCTGGTATTATTCTGGCCATTGTAGCAGGTAGGCACATAACGTAGCATAACTAATATGAGGGAACTTTTCACAGAGACTGAAATTTTACCGGGTTTTAGGACAGGTGATGAAGTTTAGATTGTGCCTGGTAGTACAGGTTTCTCTGTAATAGTAACCTAACCACAATACGGTCCCTTTCATCCGCGGGATCCCAGAGTGCTATGCAAAGCCAGCAAATTGGTATGAAAAACTGTATGGCGATCACTTCATGCATGCCTGGAGTGAAACGCAGCAGCTGTTTGGCAGCGTACAGTAATATCCCCAAACTCTACAGCAGGCAATGATGAATGCTAAAAAATCAAAGGAAGATTTTTTTCAAAACTGGTTGCATTAAAGTTAGATGCTAAAATACCTTTTTGGCAGCTAAATCCCTGTAGGTGGGCCTAGCTTTCTGAGGTGAAGAGGGCTGGCATCTACCCTGAAATCCGTAAGAACTGCAGGAAGTTCAGTGTTTCAGAAAAAAAACCAGGATTCAGGCATCCTGAAATTCGGATCTCAACACTGCTAATAACCTTTACCATGACATAATATTCTTCATAAGATAATTCAGATAACACATTCTGAAAGTTTTAACCTTTGTGTGACGTTAACATGCTCCTTCATGCCCGCATGGAGCTCTTATTAATGCTGAAAGCAGCTTTGCCCCAGAAAACACAGGAGCAGCAAAAATGGAACACGGTTTCATGGGGCTCCCACTTCAAGGGAAGAATGATAATGGGGAAGAAAAGCATATTTTTCTCCCCAGATCAAATCACACTAGGGATCAATGATAGCATTTTGTTTGGTAGTTTGGTTTGGTATTGAAATACAGTACAGCATGAGCAAATAAAAGTGGGTGTTTGCTCCCTATTCCCACCAGAACTGGTGATTCCTCTGCTACCCCTGGTCACAGCAGGCACCCAGCCCGTGGGACGAAGAGGTCTGCGCTCTGGTCTTCCTGAGTGGTTTCAACAGGCAATCTCCAGTGCCCCAGGAAAACGCCATAGCCATGGGGATAGGTTATTTTCTCTCTACTGGTGATGTCCCGCTTTGAATCATACAGGGAGAGAAAGCGTCCATCAATCAGGCAGAGGAAGGAATCTGATACTGGGTCTGCTTTGTCTAGATGAAGGATTTCCACCACAGCATCCCCTTCCTTTACAATAACATTTTATAAATCTAACCTTCTTTTCCAAGACTCTCATCAAAAGTGCCTAAAAGCTAAGCATTTTGGAAGCATCAGATCGAACTTTTCTTGCCACTTGAAGCATTTTTGTCTAGTTAATTATTTCATCATTTCTCAAAAACCCTCTGTCATTTCTCTTTACCGCAGAAGAAATTCAGCAGTTCAGCATGAAACCAGGAATAATTCTGGTTGCCTCAACCAGGGGAGAGCTGAACTGCCCCAGCCCCACACCTGGGAGTACACCTTGGCAGTGTCCCGCTGCTCTGGGCCTCGGAGAGTCCGAGCTTACCTCAGGGTGGGAGGGCAGCATGGGAGAGCAGGGCACCGACGTCTGGGGGGAGCGAGGGAACGTTCTGGGCTGCTGGGAGCTATTTATCGTAAAGTTTAGTTGTCTCTGCCTGACTAATGATAACTAAGGGACAGAGTCTAATCTGAAATGTGCACTGGTGTGTGCCTTGAAAAATACACTACGATGAAGGAGTGCGTTCATCAATATATTCTTCAGTCTTCACCCTACATTTAGTCCAGGTCCAGCATATTTTTTGTGAAAAGATCTAACTAATAAAGATCTGGACATAATTAGTCTGGAATTAGTGAAATAGTTACAAAGCAGGAGACCAGTTAATGGTCTAGTTTACTGATTTATCTTCCTGTAAAATCAATTTTGAGCTCTACTTATTAACAAAATGTTCGCTTGTAATCAACAATAACTAGTGCCATCAATACAGTATTTGAAAGACTATTTTGCAGGCAAAAATAAGCTGTAAACATGAGAAACAGTGTAGCACTGTGATGTAAATAAACTGTTTCCTTTAATAATTGATTAGTGGATGATGAGAGAAATGCACCTTACACATTAAATGTTATGACTGACATAGCAGGTTAGTTCACTACTATGAATATATCATATATCACTTAATTTTTCAATCAGTTAACATCTTTTAAAAAAAAAATTCTGTGTGCCAGAAGAGTTAATGATTCTCTATGAATCATTTTAACACAATATTTAATTGCAAAGGAAAGTAACAAAGAACCATTATGTGTATTTCTGCATCTGTGTCTCAGTATAGCTTGTTGTAAAAATTCAAATGTACAACATTTGTAGCACTGTAAAATATTTTATCAGGGACACACTTTAGCAAACATTCTGTCACCCAAAGATGCAGCTGTAATTCTTGGAGAATATTAACACACAGGCTTTATTCTGAAGCCTGGGAGAGCGTCATCCTGACCTCTGTTTACTGCTATTAAACATAGAAGATTTACTTTGAAGCATTCATTTAAGGAAGTGAGTTATTATTCCTTTGCTTGACCTTAGCCTATGGTATATATATCATGAGGTTCCATAAGACCATCATGCACAAAAAAAAAAATGTATACCAAAAGGTAAAGTTAAAAAACAATCTTAAAATACTTTTAAAACTGGGGACAGGTGTTATTGCTTATATGCTCATCACCCGTCAACTAAATAAGGATCTAGATACGCTGAAAATATATATATTTAAACCTTGTCATTTTATGTGCAGTAATCCCCAATACAAGTACCTTGAAATGAATCCTGTTGTTGAAGTTAACGTTATGTGAGCTATTGCTTATATTTATTACTGGGAAAACATTATTTTTAAAAGCATATGAAAAAATAGTTTTCAAGCTGTTTCCTTAATGAACTGGAAATAGTAACCCTGTCAAATGTAATACAAAAATAGTGTTATAAGCCCATGGCATCTATTTATTACTGGAGAACAAAAGCTTTCATCCATTTCCTTTAGAGAATGACATTTTTGTAATTCGCTGCCCATTTCATTTGTTCTAAAAGGACTTCGTAGGTTGACAAATATCCCACAGAAATGGCTTCTGATGCTTGATAGGATAATGTGCAGCCCCTTAGGACAAGGGCAAAGGCAGCAAACTTATCATCCTTTAGTTTAGCTTAGCATGGGTCAGTAACAGCGCCAGGGGTGACAGAAGATGTTAAAGTGTGGGAAGCAAGAACTAAAAGCTGTAGGAGGGTAGTTTTTATAGTTTATCCTTTCTTTCACCATGACGCTGCAGAGACAGCTTGAATCACAATGTTGATTTGGTTCACTGCACGCCACACTAACTGCTCCAGTAGGAGGAAAAAAAAACCACTTACGGGTCATTTTCCCCAATACTGTGTGACATTTCAGCACTTATCCTATAGAAGGAGGAAGCATATGTTTAATATTTTAGCTTGAAGTTCATATTTTAAAGATGCATTATCACACTTGGAGGTCTGGTGTGATAAATTTGAAGATTATTGTAGTTCTACCAACATGAGGATTTTGGAGGAGGAAGTGTTCTGCATGTTTAATTGCCCTCTACATTTTGCTCTGCTTTCTCTCCAGTAAAGCAGGGTAAGAATGAACATTTGGCTTCTGTAGAGTGCACATTTTAAAAACAACAAACTAGACTTTAAAACCTTGATGATGGCTTTCGTTCATCAAGAGCCGAAAATCATTTTAGAAGTGTCATTTTAGAAATGTGTATAACAGAGTTAGGCCTTTCTCAGTGGTAGATTACTCTTCAGTCATAGATCTTGTAAACTTTATGCTGATCTAGTGAGATGTTCTGCACAAAGATTTTCTGCTAAAGCCAATTGGAGTGAATGAATTTAATGAGAAAAATCAAGTCCTTATTCTAAAATTTGCAGCTAGTCTTATACTAACTAGCGCAGCTACTCTGGCAAAACATCTTTCCACTGCCAGGTTCCTTAGTTTCTATTCAGCACACGAGAATAATAAAAATAATACTAATTTTTGTTGCCTGATTAAAAAAGGAGCTTTCAGAAACTGCATCCAAATGCAGTTATACTAATAATGAAAACTGCTGTTATATTCATAAAGGAAAATTGACCCTGTAAGTTGATCCTGATTGTTTTGGATGAGGATGTATGGAATTATAAAGTACCGTGAACCTAAGTGGCTTGGGTTCAAACCAAAATTTTGTACTTTGGTTTGCAAACATTAAAAGAAAAACAGTCTCATTAAGTTTACTCACCAGTTCGAGTATGGTTTGCCTGAATGAAAAAAAAAAAAACAAACCCAAAAAAACCAACCAAAAAAAACCCCTGTAGCTAACCCTAACCAACATTTTACACATTGACAGCTTTAGAGCTTTTCTTCTGGGTAGTTTTTAAAACTGCCCTTAAAAATCTTTTCAGAAATAACCTGAACCGTGAGGTTCTGTGTCATTTGAACCCTGAGTGCTGACCACCTGAACAGGCTGCAAATTCCTGTCAAAACACCTGGAGCTCCTCCTCGAGGGGTGGGACTTGAGGTGTTCTTGAAAAGTCTGTTCTGGTTAAATGTAGTTCAGGTTTGTAAGTACCAGGAACACCTCTGATGATGAGATGTGAGCTTCTAAAACACAAAGCAACTTCTGAAGATTCATATCAATTCTTAAAAAAAAAAAAAAAAATGGCTCTAGAGGCTCCTTTTTGCTGAAGGGAAGAAGTTTTGATAACACATGCACTGGGGTGGGGGGGAACCTGGTCTTTGATCATTTCACAGAACTTCCACTGTTGTGGAGCAAAGCTGAGGCAACACTAACCCACACCCCACCAGTTCAGACTACAGATTTGTGAACGCTTTGTACAATTGCAATAAACCTTTCATACAAATAACAAAACATTTTTATATTTCTACTGCAAGAAATAAATTTCTTCAAAAGGTCTGCCAATAGCCATTCCTTAAGTGCTACCCGAGAGTGCAGCTTGCAAGCGCTTTGCCTGCACCAGACACACCCACAACATATTAATTACAGAAACCATCTTCACTGCAATAGCGATTCTGGTTGGATCAGACCTGTTTTACAGAGAAAGTGGAATAATTTGTTGGTGTAATATATGATCTGAATTAATGTATTTTTAAGAATCAAATTATCCTGATGTGTGAGCCCCTAAAGGGACTGATACAGTGGAGAAGGATTGAAAGTTTTGACATGGTTTAATGAGCTGTATGCTAACTCCACCTGAGTAATTAACAGTCTTGACAGTCCTTTTGAACAGTGATATTCTCTGTAAGGATGTTTAATACTCTGAGTATCAGCAGTGCAAAAGCCAAGACAGAGGCAGATCTGACTAGGGATTTTTTTGTCAAAAGAGTTTTGACGACATATTTTTTCTCTTATGAATCATTAAGGACAATACTTTCAGAAGCAGTACCTAATTTTTCAGTAGTTCTGAGGGCTCTGTCACACACTGCTTTCTCACAAGTTGTAGAGATGTCACCTTCCCATTCCTTAAAAATGAAAATATGGATGCAAAGTGGCCCCATCCAAGACTACCACGTGGAAACACTCTTCTGTGAGTAAAAGATAAATTATTCTGTGGCAAGCAATTTCAATTCATTCTTTGTTGCAATTGTTAATATGTGCTAACATGCATATCATCTTATAAATCATTCTTTTAGAATTAAAAGAAATTGTTTTGTACCCAGAAACAATGAGATGATAATATGATTAAATGCAGAGGCCACAGCACTATTTTTTTTTTTTTTTTTCTTAACCAAAGCAATACCCTGAAATGGCAGAGCACAAATAATCTAGGGAGATTTCTAATGAACACCAAGCTTGGACAGACCATTAACAACTGACCGATGTCAAAGCCCAGGTCCCCCAAAATTGCCCGTCTTCTAGGCAACGGAGTCCTGACTGATTCTTTTCCATGCCAATGAAAGGAGAGGCGAAGAAAGGTGGAGCCTGTCAGCAGCATAAGAAATAGACATGAACGTTAAGAAGTGCCTTTCATTTTTTTCTAGACTTTATTTCTTTTATTTTTCTCCTTTACCTTAATTTTTGTGAGCTAAAATTCTTGAACAGTTGTATTTGTATATCATATAAATCTGTACATGTTGATGGCTGCAACTTTTCTGCTTAACAGATTTTACTCCTTACTATGCCTGTCACTGGTTTAAGCAATCTGTGTGTAATTGATTTCTTCAGTAAAACAGCTAACATTTGCTTAAAGCTCCTCTGATGGCTTTACAGCCTCTACATTAGCAACAGCACTTCCATCTCCACTGGCATTCTAGTAAAATATAATTATTATATATCCATCACAGACAAAAAAGACAAAAAAGTGAGCAGGGAGAGTCAGTGTTGCATTTTCCCCGAGTTCAGCACTGCCGGAGTGTCAGAATGCTCAGCTCTTACTGTGGTCACACTAAATAACTGTGAACACTGTCTCTCTCCCTGGCCCCATGCCATGTAGTTTTCTATTCACTGATTCAATACCAGAACCGATGATATTTCTGACTCAGAAATAAACAAGGCTTTAATTGCCTTGCAGGTAAATTGACGTATTTTTAACTTCAGCAGAAACTTTTCTCTAGCCATAAATAAATGAATAAAACAGGATTCATTTTGTACAATGTAAAATAATGACTTTTACATGTTCTACTTGAGATAATTAAAAGAAAACAAAATATAAGACCATCCCTCAGGACAAAATATTTTGCCTGCAAAGGACATAAGAAAGGGAAAATAAGACATAAGCTTGGAGGAACTTAATTGTACCATACAGAGAAGACTCAAGGGACTGCAGTGTGGCCTCTCTCCTCTCCTGCAGTCTTCTGTGGATTGCAATTAGGCATCAGCGTACTGGACAGTGGATGTTTCCTACTGAGAAAGAAAAGGCTGCACATAAGAATTTTTAAGTGGTTTTATTGTTATATCCAAAGCAATCATTACAGACAGATTTCTAAAACAATGATCTTCCCCAATTTAGCACATATGAAGAAATAATGGTTTCACTTTCCAAGGATAAGCAGATGTGTGAGGGATTTCAGTGACAAGACAGGTCAGGTTGTAACAGTGCACAAACTGTATTCTCTTTGCTTGCAATCTACTAGGTTTCAAAGAGGGGGAAACTGGGTTTTTCCCCCCTTTCCTTGGAAATCAGAAGTGAGGGGAAGCCTTCCTGTCTGATCCTCTTCCTGACCCTAGTTAATGAACATACTCGTGACGAGTGAAGGTCCCTCTTGTCAGCACAGAATAAAAAGCTCTTGAAAAGTAATACTACTCCATATGAACTGAATCCAGGAAAGCACAGAAATGCATGCTTAACTTGGGTATATTCCTTGTGGGTATAAATGATTTTCTGGATTGAGGCCAGAGTGCTCAACACCTTACAAGATCTATCCCCAGGTAAATACCCTGGGGGTGATCATCTGAAACTGAGTTGTGCCATGCAGCCCATCACCAACACATCAGCATGTTGCTGCTGCTGGGTGGCCCCAGCCCGGGCTCTCCCCCTGGTCACCCCGGGTGTATGTACGCAGGGCCGTCATGAAGGCAGGTAGGAGGCAGTTGCTCTGTGTCTGTGTGTGTATGCTGTGCCAAGAATAAATATTTTCAGCTCAGGGAACATCCTGCAGAAACACCTTCACTTCTCCCCATGCTTTCCATTCGTTTTTATTTTTTTAAAATTTGAGCTTTCTCTTCTTGTGTGTGTTTTAAATGAGAGAAAACTGTGTGCTGCAACCCCACAAAGTGATTATTTCTCAAATCCATGATGTCAGGGGAGAGTGAGGGTCTAAGCAAGCTGAATAAATTGAATATGCAGAATGTTAAAACAAAAAATGGTGTGTTTCATATTGATGTGGCAAAACCAGTCTGGAAAATTTAGATCCCAGCTGAGATCTGACTCTCGTGTGTGTCTTGTAGATGTACTTTAAGGCAGAGCTACATTTCATTTTTGTAGAAAAAATATGTCTGATAAAAACACTTGGAAGTCGCTGGGCTGGGAAGTGGAAAATGGAGCTAGTCCAACATGTAATATTTTAGATTTTGTTTCTTGCTTAATTATTTAACTGTTCATTCACAAAACTACAGGCAAAGATCTGTGCTGGTTAAAACATTAATACTTTAAATAGTAATTTTTTCTTGTCTTGCACTGAAAAGATGACCAATGTGGTTTGGTGTGATACAATTTTACATCCCAAATGACTTAGGGAAATGTTATAGGCTGGTTTAAAATGACAGTACTGAGGGTGTTTTTCTTCCCTTCAGCTTGCAGAAGGTGCTAAAACAGTGATCCTCAGCTGTGAGGATCTCAAAACCTCTTGCTCAGAATTAAGATTCATGGCAGTTTAGTGAGAGCAGAAAAGATCTCTGTGTGAGAGGCAGCTGATATTTTTCTCCCACCACAAATCTTGATTTCAAAACTCTGATTTCAGAAGTGGGAAAACTGAAGCCCAAAGAGCTTAAGGGGAAAACTTAAAAGCACTTATTTGGCCTAGATTCAACAGTGTTAAACTAGCTTAGATACTTGGGCACCTAAATACCACCAGCTCTCAAAGACTTTCATATTATGAGCTCTGAAAAATTAGAATATGCAGATTTGATCATATTGCCCCTTTGGCAAGGAGGATTCAGGCTGAAAGTATGCGAGGGGGAGAAGATGGCCAAGATCTGATCTGAACACATCAGTGTGACTAAAGACGCATTCTAAAACTGATTTAATTATATCCGTTAAAAACCTTGGCATAGTCACTTTTAATCCATCTTGCTTCTATTGATTTAGCTAGAAGCTGTAGTCTTAAAGTGTACAGAGCTATTTGGTGTGGCACCTGCCTGACTTCTCCCTGATTTTTAACAGCTCACAGAAATGATGCCTCCTGGACCACTGTAGGCATTGCCCAGGGAGCCAGGCAAGGCTTCTCTCTGCTTCCTTCTCCTTCTGCCTGAAATGTATGTAGTGTTGGACTTGCCACCACTTTATAGTTATGCCAGCAGTCCTGAGACGGCAGCAGACAATGCAGTCATTTGGTTCCTCTCCAGCATAGGAAGGGTGAATAGAGAACCTTTACTGCAGATTTCACATATCAGACCTTACTATTGCCACTGCCGGAGCATGGCCGAAATGTTTAGTTATAAAAATAAAGGGTGCATCTACTGCTTGGGGATTGCTGAGCCATACTGCGCAGCAATACAGTCTCTTTGGATGGCATCTGGTCCTTGTTTTGTTTTGGTCCAGCTCCACGTCCTCATCTAGCACTCACTCACATGCCTTAGCACTACCCAGCAACAGCATCCCCACATTAACAAAATGCTGCAGCTGATGGCCCTGTGGGATGAAAGTGCAGGCCCCATCTAACCTCTGTCACAGGTTTCTCACCCTTGCTCTACATATTTTAGAAGGTTCAGTAGAAGGTGTGAATAGAAGTGATTGATTCTTAAGGATGATGGATTGTGATCTACATTACCCATCATAAACTGAGAACCCTATTTATAGTGAGGATAAAATTGCAGTATTGTATCCAAAAGTAACCTGGCACTATGACCACAAACACACTTTTTAAACTGTTTAAAATAGTTTTATCCTCCCTGTTAAAAGACTCCCTAGGCTGGAACAATCAATGTGTACTTTAATCCACAGAGCCAATTTTGTAACGGATAGCTGCTATCACATTTTTTACTTCTATCCCTAAATGGCTTACACAAATCACAACTGAGGAAAGACATTCTATGTATGTCAACTTGCACCTGATTCTCACTGCTAAAGAAACACCTTTACTAAAATTTGTGGAGCAAAGCTATCTCATTGCCTCTGGCTCCCTGCACAAGCAAGAGCTGTCGCTTTCCTTTTCAAAGACAGGGAAAGAGGCCAAAACATACATGACACTTGTTTAAATGGGACTTTAAATATGTTTAAGGTCATATTCTTCATTCTGATGGAATTTTGTTCATTTAGAAAATTTATTAAAATTCTGAGAATTCAGCATTTAATTGCTAAATTCTTTCATGAGCCTAGAATCGCTCCAGAAACAGATGCTTAACCTCTCCCGCCTCACTGAGACATTCAAGAAACATCTTTTCTTAGACACAGAGTTGCATTCATCTGTTCAAGAGCCAAAAATGTAGATACTGATGTTCGAGCCCAGTTCTTCCACAGGGCCTATAAGTGGTAAGCACTTGTTGGTGGAGAACCTGTGCAGTAAATACAAGTTCTTGAACTCTGGGCACTGTGCGGCTCATTTCCTTCTTGGAAACACACCTGAGAGTTTCCATGAAATACGCCAACTAGTAATGACTCTTTCCCCTTTCCCATTACCTTTTAGGATTGAGTTATTCCAGGTGTCTCTTATCTTTTACATCTCTTTTGCCCTTTCCAGGAAACCGTAGAGCTATTAATCGTTCTCATACCTCACTGATAGACAAAATTATGCAGCAGAATCATTAGGAAGAAATTTTATTTCGGGGGGGGGTGTGCAAAAGAAAAATGTCTTATACCTTTATTCTATTTAATTTTTAAATTTAGCATGAAATTTTTAATTTGTTATGTGTTTCTCTGAGCAAGCCCTGAGTAATGCCTGTGATACTAGAACCTGTTGCTGATGTTTCCTTGTCCTCCCTTGTGTCACAACCCTTATTATCATCATTCACTCTTCAATTCATCTCACCTGTTACATCATGTTTTTTTCAAAGCAGGGATTGACATGTAATGTGGGGGGTTTTTTTGGTATCTCATCAAATTGGGCACTTAGCCTTAGATAGGAAAGGAATAATAATATTAAATAACAATAATAGAAGTTTGAAGTTTGGCAGCTCAGGCACTTTTGAATTATCCCCATGGGGAGAGAAAAAAAAGCCACAACTAGATTTTTTTACTATGTTGTTCAGAGAAGTTGAGGGAATGAGGATTACTTTTTAATCTTCTCATAAATCCAAAATGGCTGAAGGAATTTTGCTCAAACTTTTTAAAAAATCACTTTGGAAACAAGTCAAAGTATGCTTTTTAAAAGTAACCATGTAATTTACTGTAAAGAGGTTGACAACTGAATTGAGAAGTGGAATTAAATTTAAAAATGTGTTTGAGTGTGCTATCCTTCTCTGCAATGGCAAGAAATTTTTTCATAGCATATGTCCAATCTTTCACTTAAAAAGGCAACTAGTGTCGAACCTGCTATTTTCTTGATGAATGAAAACAGTTTTCTGCTGTTGAACTGATAATAAGCTTTTATTATACTAACGTGAAGACATCTTCACCAAATCTATCAAGAATCTAGTATGTATGTAGAGTACACACGCTATCTACTGGCACTTTTCCCAGGAATCTGATTTATCTTTTCAGCAACAAATAGCTACTGTTACTGCTTAATCGGGCAATATTTGTGAAATGTCATTTTAATGGGGACACATTTGGTCAGTGTCAAGTGACTTCAGTGATGTTTTAAGTATGAAATTCCATGCTGGTTCCATGCTCCCACTGATCACTAAAAAACTATCACATTTCAGCTCTGGTATTTCAAGATGGAAACTAATATTTAAGTGTACCATGGATTGAAACATGCATTGGTGCATCAGCACTCCCTTGGCCTGTCTATACAGTTTCTAGGTTTTGTAAAAATTATGGGAAAAATTGTCTTATGTTCAATAACTGTATAAATGAAGATGAAATCGTCAAGGCTCATTAAAACTCACCTTCTGAGTCTACATTAAAATTGATTAGGAGCTTTCCCAGTCAGGTACTACATCTGAGGTGGGAGGTGATAACAAATGACTGAGCACTGGTCTGCATCTATGGTCTCTGGGGTTAGCTGTGGTCCCCAGCACCCTGCCGTCATGAGCACGGGGCAGCAACGCCAGCACCTGCTAGGCTGCATGATGTAGGTACTAGGGTCAAGTAAGTGTAACAGTCTGATCATGCAGACGTAACTTCTGAGTAGAGAGGCTTTTACAGTTGCTTCTTGTACAGAATGAAGGAAATGTAATTTACTTAATTACTAATTTACTTGAGACAAGTGAAACAGGAACTAAACCTAAGGGTATGTGATGGGGACTTGTGAGACAGTACTCTCTCACACGGAGGGAGGAAAAAATTCACACTGTTGCAGGCCTCCTCAAAGCTGTATTCAACCTCACTGCTTTAAATCTTTCTGTAACAGAAGACTTTATTCCCCTAACATATTACAGTTCTAGCTGACACTGAAGGGCCAGAGTTATGGTTGTTGTAAGGATCTTTCCAGAATTTTTCTAACACTTCGATTCCACAAGAATCAAGATCTTTATTATAACCATCTCTTTAAAGGCCAGAAAATACATTTTATCCTCATAAACTTGACCACACCATGGAAAAAAATCAGGAAGCTGTTTATGCAGGGAGTTAGGATTAGACACACAAAACTGTGATACTCAGACAACTTTTTTTTTTTTTTTTTCCAAAAGAGTGGATGTATGTTAATATTTTATAAATGATACACATGATTAAAATATATGATTTTTTGCTGCTTTTTGAAATTTCTCTTAAGGCAGCAGTATTCTACAAAGATGCTATCAAGAACACTAAGTGTTATTAAATAATTCTATAAAGTTTGTGACAGACTATCTCAGTAGAATATTTCATGCTTTGTGTTTTCTCTGCTTCTAATACTCTAAGGTGTCCTTGTTAAGATGAATGAAGCCAAATTTTCTATGTGTTTAGGCTAATGCCACTACTGTATTTTCCATTGTGACAATAGAACTAGTAACACAAATAAAAATATTGTTGAACATGAGATCATGAGGCACAATCCTAATACTATGAGCTTCCACACTAATATGATGGAAATATAATGTCACAGAAACTGTGAAAATATTGAAATTAAAAAAGTAATAATTGTATCCTGATCTTATTATTTCAGGACTTCCTGACAAGACCCTGTTAAAGTAAAAAGGTCTCCCATACCACTAAAATTGATATCACTTTTAAAGACCTTTGTTAGTGATTGTGAGCATAAGAAAACTTGATCACAGGTGACAATCCAGTCCACAGTATTCAATTTGAATGCTTTGCATAGGAAGATGTGTATTTTTGTAGGCATGTTAAATTGGTGAAGTATAAACAAATGTGGTTATAATTTTTAAGGAAATGTGAGAGGAAATGGGTGAGAGGAATTGGGTTAATAGCCTAGAGCTATGAAATGGTGTCCTTTCATGCTGTTTTTAAGACTGCAGCTTGTGTACTACTGCATTGGCTTGATTTCTGTTCATCCTAGGTTTTTTTTATTCCTGAGGAGAATGGACGAGTTTGATTCTTCTGACGTTTAACCACCAACCGATCAGACTTATTTTGATTCCTGGGAAAATAATGGATCAAGTTCTCTTTAAAGACTTTTCTAGGCCCATGAAGGAGAAGGTGGAGACTGAATACAGTCTGCATGGGTTTACCAAAGGTAACTCAGCTCCAGCCCCCCGACTGCATTTTAAAATGAAATGGTTAGGTCTGTGGATGAGAGAAGACTAGTGAGTGTCATCTTGGCTTTACCAAAGTTTTCATCACAGTATCTCACAGCATCTTTGTATCCAAATTGGGACATTTTGGTCTACATGGATGAACTATGAGATGTATGAAAAACAGTCTGGACCACTGGGCTCCCAGCACACAAGTGAATTTTCTCAGGGATCTGTCCCAGGACCTGTCCTGTTTAATGTCTTTATCAGTTACCTGGAGATAGAATGACAGAATGTGCACCCCCATCAAGCATGCAGACAGAAACAAACTGGGGTACAAGTTGATCTGCTCAAGGGCACAGAGCGTTTGAACAGGCTGGTGGTAACCTCGTGAATTTAATAAGGGCACATCTGCAGCACTACATGCTGGGGACTGGCATGCTGGGAGGGAGGCTTTAAGTAAGAGAGATTTTGTATGGATATTTGGAATGTCTCGTCATGAGAATGATTTAGCAGTGCAGCAGGCTGCTGGAGAAGCTGTGGAATCTCTGCCCTTGAAGCTTTTCAAGACCCAAACAAAAAAAGTATTGACCATCCTGGTCTATATTCAGTGTTTACTATGTTTTGAGCAGTGGGGAGAACTAGGTGACCTCCCAAGGTCTCTTCCAGCATGCATTGCTCAATGTATCTAATGCTGGAAATTATAGGTTTATCATCTCTGGTCCCTTTGTTTTGTGCTGGGGTTTTTTTTGCATTCATGTTTTTCTTCTGATAAGCTGAGATGGAGATGGTAACTCCTCTAGCAGTAAATATCTGGGAGCAACAAGCTTTGTTTCTTGAATGATTTTAAGAGTACAAAATCTAATTATTATGAACTGGTTATGAAAAAAAATCTGGTCTGGAAAGTAAAATAAGATTCTAACCCCCTGCTTAAGACTTTGTTGATACCCCAACAGTGGTTGAAAAGACCTTTGATTAGTATTTGTTGCAAAATTTGAATTCCATGCCTTAGGCTTCAGCAGGTGGCCTGAAAGAGTGATGAAATAATTCCTTAAGAAAAAAAAAATGGGCTGGGTTTGGTTTACTTTGGCTTGGTTTGGTTTGGTTTGGTTTGGTTTGGTTTGGTTTGGTTTGGTTTGGTTTAGTTTGGTTTGGTTTGGTTTGGTTTGGTTTGGTTTGGTTTGGTTTGGTTTGGTTTGGTTTGGTTTGGCTTGGTTTGGTTTGGTTTGGTTTAGTTTGGTTTGGTTTGGTTTGGTTTGGTTTGGTTTGGTTTGGTTTGGTTTGGTTTGGTTTAGTTTGGCTTGGTTTGGTTTGGTTTGGTTTGGTTTGGTTTGGCTTGGTTTGGTTTGGTTTGGTTTAGTTTGGTTTGGTTTGGTTTGGTTTGGTTTGGTTTGGTTTGGTTTGGTTTGGTTTGGTTTGGTTCGGTTTGGCTTGGTTTGGTTTGGTTTGGTTTGGTTTGGTTTGGTTTGGTTTGGTTTGGTTTGGTTTGGTTTGGTTTGGTTTGGTTTGGTTTGGTTTGGTTTGGTTTGGTTTGCTGAGGAAATAGACCCTGCCTTTCTCTTTACTATTGACACCTTGTGTCATATCTATATGCTCAGAACTAGCCTGATCAAAAGTTTGAGATGTGAACTCATACTTCTGACTTCTAGGTCAGGCTGACAGGAGCCACTGGGGTTTCCTTTTTAGCCTTTCCTTACCATGGAGAAGCAATTAACTTACTGGGATTATCTGTGCATTAACATCTATCAAATTCCCTGCTATCACATGGAACTAGGATATTGATCTCTCCTCTCCTCTCCTGTCTTTTTATGGCAAATTTTTATTTGTGGCCTTGACTCATTTAAGTAAGAATTAAAAAAACACCTACTTCTCCCCACTGACCGCATAGGGGAATTTAGGCACGCACTTACTTACTAATGAGGATTGGTACACTGGGCGCTTTAAAATTAGATTCAAGTTAAGTGCCTAACCTGTGTGAACTTGATCCCACCCTTAGTCATTAATGGATTATAATGATATTCATTTTACAGAAAAGCTCACTTAAAATGTGTGTTAACAAATCCTGTTTGAAATTTTTAAAAGCAGCACAGGTTACTTGGACGGCTGTTCTCATTCATTTAAATGAACTCACAGGCAGCTGTCAAAAATATTCTTCAGGACAGAGGGTATCATTCTTCTGTCTCTACAGTGCCTTGGGAGTGCAGGCCTAATCTGTGACCAGGCCTTCTGTATGTTCTCTGCAATATGTGTAGTACTGCAACTCATAGTAAAAATAAGACAATAAATCTGTTCATTAGTGGAAGAAATATTTCCTCCTATCAACAAGCCAGGCAGAAATGGAGAAAACATGTTGTTTAAAAACAGAGAGAAGAAGCATCAATTTTTAGGTCATTGACTTGATTTTATATTTACATCATTTAACACCATATTTTCTGTAGTTTGCAATTTAAGAAACTAAACAGGTTGATTTTGTATCTGAGATGGTAAATTTGGCTTCCATATACTTGTAACATAACTTTAAGTAAAATATGACATGCAAAACCAACTTAAAGAACAAAGAGATTAAAATACATGACACTCAGAAGTTAGGAAATTGCAAACAGTTCTTAATCCAAGAATTCCTTTGACTCTCTAAAAGTGTTCGTTTTCATTAAATCATTAGCTTAAACAATTGCACTTAAAAACAACCCTTTATTAGTGCACAGGTTGGACAATGGCCAATGAACAAGCTACTTATACTTTCCATGGTTCTTTACTATTTTTTCCCTTGCATACTTTCTTCACCAGTATCTCATTCAAGGCAATGGAAGTTCAGCTGGAGTCTTTCCACTGGATTCCTGGGAATCAGATCACTGCCCAAGTGTGATGGTAGTCTAGGAGGTGGGAGAAGATACACACACCAGCTCTAGGTCAAGGGGAAAGAGAGGTGGAGGGTTTTCTGCACAAGTGATCCTAGACATAACATATGTACTCTGGAGCTAGTGTGTCGTTATCACAAATCCATTTGGCATTCATTGTAATGGCTGTGATCATCAATCCGATTAGTACTCATATAGATGTCAATGATGTTCCATTACAATTTATTATTAGTTAATGAACACCTATATTAGGCTCATACTACACTCATTTTAAAAACTGCTTAAAAGGGTTAGGCATGAAATTTAGTGGCAGCCAAGTTCTGTGTCTCAAATCAATCCTCAGCTTCCTGCAAGGCTTTTCTCTGAGAGTGAAATCTTAATGCCTGTAACATCGCTGCTAAAGGGCAGAGATAGAGATCTTACAGCCCTGCTTTTGGGCTGGGAATGGTGCAAAGCCCACTCAAACAGTGCTCTCCAACTCCTGGGCTCCTGTCTCCATCCTCTGCCTGCCTGCTCAGCCAGAGGCTACCAGTCTGTGGCCCTGTGTGGTGTTTGTGCACGTAGTGAGAGGCAAGTGAGGGAGCTGTTTCCCAGGAGCAGAGACCAGAAGGACTTTGATTTTGTGCCAGTGGTTCTCCCAGGTATGACAGAGAAGCCAGCTGCTGTGCTCACCCAGCATCCTGTCCAGCTCTTGCTGCTATGCCCTTGTCACAGGAGTCGGGCTGTCACTGACAAAGCCAGGACATGCTGCATCCAGAGGAAAAAGCTGCTCAGTTGTTCCTAATCAAGGAGGTATCTGAGTCATAATAGACTGTTCCTCATAGAATGCAAAGGTCTTGCCAGTCAACTGGTCAGCACTAGCCTGACTTTGTATGGTGCCCTGGCTGCTGTCCCTCTGATAGAGATTGAAAACTAATGACAAAGGACACATATTTTGATCATATTTTGAAATAAACCTTCAATTTAGAGTTGCTATCCTTTTTTTTTCTTTTTTGGGGATTGTTTGGGTTTTTTTTTTTTTGGTAATAATCTGTTATTATTATTTTCTGTCCTGGACAGCTATCTTTGGGATCACTGGACTCTTAAAAATTGTGTTTCAGGCAATAGTTTTGAATGGAAACATAAGTAAACAAGTTGTCACAGGGATGGCTCATGTATTTAGTTTGTATCAAAATAAATGGGGAAATAGTAAGTGATGTTTGCATATCACTGCTGATACAGAAATCATTGTACGTATGTCTACTGATAGTGTACATGAATCACTTTGCATGAAATTATTAACGCTCAGAAATCATGACAGTGAAAGCATCTGGTTTTGATAGGAAAGCAGAGGTGTGTTATGTCTATAGGGTGAGGCTGTTTCATGGTGCTTGGTCAGGCTGACTCTCCCTGAGCCCAGGGCGCTCTGCACGTGTCTCCCAGCTGCAGCTTTGCTCTGGTTCCAATGAATCAGTCACTGGGCCCCTCTGGCTAGCACCCTGGGGTTACAGAGGATTTCTTACCTCCAGGGAAGCTCCCTACCTACTCCTTTGGTATCCCTTTCTATATTTTGGTTAGTTATATATTGCACTCTTCATTCATTTCCAGCTGTTGTATTAATTGTGGTTTAGCATCATGATTTAATCCTTGCATACAAGTCTTCATTTGTCCTTGAACTATTTCTGCCCTACATGTCTCCATCAAAACAATTAAACATGGTCAAAATGTATTTTTCCTGAAAACTTTTTCTATGTCCCTTTGTTACCAACGCAACCTCCTTTCAGTTCAGTGGGATTTTACCTTTAGATGAATCCATAATGGTCACCCTACCCCCTGCTCCACCCTTTTCACTGTTTCCTCTTTACTTCTCAGTTCTAAGGTTTAACATTTTATTAGGTAATGTGTCCAACTTCTTTTACAACAGTTATTGTAGCATTCCCCTTTCTCGTTATCCACACAATTTTTTCCCAGATCCTGTCAGTTCAAAATACAGCTCCCCAATTCTTCTTGGGTTGTCACCCCTGCCATGCCAATTATCCCTTTTTACACCCTTCAGCAAAATGTAAACTGGTCCTCCTTGACTTTGAGGTCGTTCACAGACCTTACTGCTGAGTCAGTATCTTGCATCTGTCATCCTCTTTGCTTAGCCACCACCATTCCCCCTTCCTTGTTTCAGTCTTCAATGTGCTTTGTGCCTTCTTACACCATGAAGCAATGTCTCAAAGCAATCCACAAAGCTGCAACTCTAACTTCAGATTCCAATGCTTTTTATAATATTTACCAAAAGGCTTTAGGACCAATACTGAGAGAAGAGCAATTCAAATTTTGCTGTGAATTAGTAGGTGAGGGTGCAATATTGCTCTCTTTTTATTCTGCCTCATGCAAATACCCCCTCAGAAGGAAATCTGTTTGTTGAGAAGACCATGTCTCCACCACGCATCTGGAAAACACCTAGGACATTGTCGGTGCCAATGGAATACAATAACAACCCCTACCCAGAAAACCTCATTAAGGACCTCAGGTATCCCTTGAGTTAGGTATTGATCCATGTAAAGGATTGCTGTGTCATGCACTTACATAAAAGGCCAGATTTAAATCCTCCAAAAAGCCACAGAAGAGCTCACATTACATCTCATCAAAGAAGCTTGATTAAATGTGAATTTAGTTCAAGTTCTGAAATGTACATATTAAAACACCAAAGGATATTTTAATCAAAACTTGGACCTTTTTGCGTGGTTGAATCTGTGGGGTTTTTTTAGGTGATATTGACACAGATTGTTCACTGACACATTGTGATTTAATGCCATGTGACCATAATCCTTGCACGCAAATGATTAATTACAAAGCGTATTTGATTTTTTTAAAGGACTTACATTTCCTCCACTTCTGCCTCTGTTTAGATTGCAGTCTAAAAGCCACATGCCTTTAAATTTTTTATTTTTGTTCAAATTATGTCAGAAGATGTAATAATTCACAAGCTCTTTAGCTTTTGGATTAAACCAGGTAATTGTTGTTTGTAAAATATTATGGCTTTAAGTCTATTGCAACTTTAAACATTTCAGTGCTTGCTTCAAGGCATGAGGACACGGTGACACAGCTCATTTCCTCTGCTGAGCTCTCTTTGCTGCCTTGTACAACACTTATTTCAAAGCACGCCACAGCTTAGAACTGTCGTGATCCCCATTAATATAAAATCATTGACCTCTGCTCCTGCTGGTGCGACTAAATTACATTCTGCTGCTCAGCAGCAGCCGCATATGGGGCCAGCTCTTTTAGTCATGGCCAGGTGCCTTGATGTCAGCACTGCCCCTCCTACGCTCAGGGTTTTCCTTTAATGAGGATTATGCACCTTCAAAGATCGAGGAAACCCACTCCCAGGATGGCAGCATTTCTAATGGCATCTGGTCTTATTGCACAGTAACTCAGTGTTGTAGTAAGCTGGGGAGAGGTGAACTGTTTTTCTCCCCAGTGAAGAATTGTGAGAGTTCATGCTTTGGTAGCTCTGTTCTCCCTCGACTAACAAACCCAGGACACTGTGAACAGAAATATCACATTTTTATGAAGCCCTGTAGCACTGTGTTGAAACAGTATCCCACATCTTGTCAAGGCTCAGGTGGGTTCACACACGCCCCCCCCGTTCCCCCTTCATGCTGCACAAAAATAAAGTGCATTTAGCAGTTTTATAGTCTGCACATTATCACGTTCTTACAAAAAAAATATTAAAAATGTATAGGATTGATTAGGATTGATACAGCTTCTGAATGTGGTCAGCTTTTCTCACTGTGTGGTCTTGCTCTTTGTCCCCTGACCCCTTTCAGCTACCCCCACCCCCTCCAGACACCAGGCTTTGTGAGCCATGGTGCATTTTTGCCTGTAAGCTCCGTTCACTACAAATGGGCCTGAGCAGCAAGTTTTGATTTCAAATCTTATTAAATGTGGTGGTGTTCAACAAGGAGACATTTTATGTCCTGGTCTTGCAATGAGTTATGTATTCTTGGACTTTGGCACCTATCAGTCAGACACCTGAACTGCCCAAGAATTCGCCAGTGCACTCAGTTTGGGTCCAGCCCCACCAAGTAGTATTCACCACATTAAGCTTGTGATAATGTCACCTAGCAGTGATCATCTCCTTCTTGATGGGAGTCAGATTCTTATAGATCTTGCCATATGAGATGAAATAAAAGAATTTGGCACAAAAAGTTTTATGCAAGAAAACCAGAAAATGTTTTATGGAATGTGTACAAATACATCTTTCTTTTGTTATAACATTTCTCTGTGTCAAGAACTTTACTATCGTTGTTCTTTGTGATAACTACACTATTTTTTCATTCTTTAGGATACTGCATTTGATTTTAACTTTGCAGTTAATTTAAATCTGACCCTATTTGTTTTTTTTTGAACGACTCTACAGATTTTTGTATTCTCCATACAAAACGATCACATAAAATAACTGTAAGTGGTGGTGTTGACTGCATTAAACACATGGTGTATGTGCTTTGTCATATTCTGCCCGTGTGCTCCCAGTGAAAGTTAATGCTGACCAAAAATGATCTGGAAAGGAAAGCTGCAGATTTAGAAATTTCTTGTTGGCATGTACCAGTAGCCAAATTGCAGATAAATCTTTGTAATGCAAAGAAACAATTCCTTGTCTGCACGTGTGAGAGGGGGAGGAGGAGGTTTTTAATTGTGTTTTGTTCTTTATGAAAGGTAACATCTAGATTAACAACTTGCTTCTGAAAGCTGATACCCAAACAGAGTGCTTTCTTTACTGAGAGATGTCCTAACCCCAGTCACACGACTGCTAATTTGGCTTTTCTCTTAATCTCTGCAGAACTTGCTGAACAGAAGCGAAACTATGTGCATGCTAATGGCTCACTTTCTACATACTCCCCTCTCTCCCTCAGAGTGTCTGGTGTGCAAAGCCAAGCTGGAACAAAGATACACTAATTATTCTCCATTAATTTGTCTGCTTGAATGGTCCTAAATACCAGAGTGATTAATTAGCACAAGGCAGCCAGGGCAGGATGTCACACCCTTCTCTGCGTTTAAGTGTCGGCAAGGTTGTGCTCAAGTGTTGACAACAGCATATCTTTAATTTTCTCCAAGAAGAAAAGTTTAGTCAGTACAATTAATTTGAGCTTGGCTAGCTTGCAGGAATAAATGTAACATGTGGAATAATATTACTGCTGTTTAGGCAATTTTTTGCATCTTTAGGCTATGGTAAAACTTTTTGGTACCTCAGTTATTGAATATTGTTTTTCTATAATTGTTTCAACTTGGTTTAATTACTTTTGTGCATTTTGCGGTTAAAAAGTGGATCATAAAACAGTTAGAAATTATTATCTTTAATGGCTGGAGATGGGGTATACATGAATGGCTTGATATGATGGATGAACAAAAGAGAGACAAATAGTGTCTGTTCAGTTTCTGAATCATCTTAATTCAGTGTTTTTTCATGGTGACTTGCCCAAAAATACATGTCAACATCATTTAAAAAATTACAGACTACCTAGTGCGCAGTACTTCAAGTAAATTGAGTAAAATAACTGGAAGTTAAAATAAACTTGGTCTAGTAATATTTCACTTGAGATCAACACTTGCATTGCCCTTCTGTTTTCATATAGAGCTGTTAAAAGAATGGTTAACAATACAGTTTTCTAAAATTAGCTCCATAATAATGCTAAAATTTATATATACACGTTGGACTGTATGAGAGAATTGTTTGTGTTTAGCAAGCATGGTACTAAAAATAAATCATCAGTTGTAGTAGCACCGGAGTTGTAAAACTTACTGCATTTGCAAGTCCTTGTGTTTTGTTTTGATTTTTTTAACCACTTCTTGGAGCATAATTTTCTTCCTTGGGGGGAGGGGGTATAAATGCAAAAGAGGCCCTAGACATTAGACGATGCCTGTGACCTTTTAGCAGCTACCCTCAGAGAAACCCCTAAAGGGGCTATACCAGAAGCTACAGAGTGAGCTTCATCTCTCATCACATTGTTAGTTGCTATTGTTCTCCTTGTCAATTAATTCCCCATAATAAATGTTTGACCGTGTTGTGTCCAATGCAAGCCGCTTCAATATATGTTACTTTCCACCGAAACGGACTCTTGATCATTCCTTGATGTGTTTCAGCAGTCAGTGTATATTTTACTTTATAAGTGAATTATTTATTCAGCTATGTAAGTGCACAGAAGTTCTCCTCTTACAGTCAGAGTTTAGGGAAGGATTTAAGTAAATGAGGAACATTTGTTAGCTGTTTAAATTGACAGTGCTTATGCATACCAGCTTTGCAGAAAGATGAAGTACTAGGATGCATAGCGAAACATCCAGCTACTATTAAGTCAGGTATTGAAACCATTATGGCACCTACACACAAGAAAACAAAAAACAATTTTGACAGAAGCTACCAGTTGCTAGCTCCCTCTAAGGTCAATAAAAATAAGTAGACACAATAGACTGAATATGAGCTGAAGGTCTTGGCTGTGAAGTACAGATGATTGAGCCTTATGTTAAAAAAAAGTAAGGAACAGGTCATTAATAAATACTAACCTTTTTCTTATCCTGTATGTCTTGAATTTTTCTGCTTACTGGGTTGCTCAAGTAGGATTTTTTTTTGCATCAGAAGCCTGTGATTGCTCAGTCTTTTTTCTGTTCTGTGTATGATGCTGAGAAACTCCTATCCCTAATTCATGATGGTCTTTCAGCTCCCTTGTCCTAAAAATAACTCCCTACATTTTAGGTCCTAGGTCCTTACTGACATATAGTGACTTGTTAAGCTTGTCTTCCTTCTGCCCAGTGATCTCCCCATTTCTTCTTTTTTAATCATCATCTGTCCAAACAACTCAGCATACTGTATGCATGGCATCTGTGGCTTCTTCTGAGACAGCTCTGTAATGAGAACACTTCAAATCAAAATGGCTAGACAGGACATTGGGAAAAGAGAAAATCAGCATATTTTCCAGCTCTTAGGTGGTTGGTTTGACCAGAGAAATGGGACCCAACTATTCAAATACACTCCCCACACTTATGAGTATTAACTTTTGAGGTCTGTCCCAACAGTCTTGTCGTAGGAAGTGTTCTTCACACTCTCCTACTTAATGAAAAAAACAGCATCCATCAAGCTGTTGTGAAAATGAATGAGCTGCTTTGTGGGAGAATCAATTCAGTGTACTATTGCAGGGCCATGCTTGTTGGTAGTGATCCAACTTGGATTTCTTGAAAGCTGATAACTCTACAGCTATTACCATTGCTCTCAGTGAGACTAAACTGTAAATCAGAAGTTATTAAGTTTTCTAATGCTGTTAGAAAACTTCAAGTGACTATAGAATAAGAGGTGAGTTCAGCAATGCGTACTTTGCCTCACTATTGCCTGTTGGCTCCAAAATATTATTTATGACATGGTAGAAAGCAGTTCTCAAATATAAAAATTTTCTTACCATGAACCATAATCTGTTAATTTCTGCCTTCAGGTGATATATTAAAGATTTTCTTCTTGCCTTTATTTTCTTTGGTGTCTAAGTGTAAGATATTTGCCCAAGATAGTAAAAGTAAGAAATGTATCAAAGGACCTTCTTTGCAGTGTTGATATTGAAAGAAATCTGTTGTTATTTGGTGCACTGGAAATGTTATTTTAAAGTGAAATGTTACTCCCGTCGTTTTGAAAGGTGAGTACTGATGTCAGTTTATCTGCTATGTCAGTGCTGGTCAAATAAGTCCTCCCTGCACAGTGAGAGCAGATCCAGCTTGTGTAGGTGGCCTGCTAGCTGAATTGTGCCAGCTCTTGCACCTCTTTTCTTTCATCCTTGTGTCACATTCTCATTTACATCTCCCTTCCCCCATACAGCACTCAAGTAAAAAGTCCATTCTACACAGAGAAATGTAGGACCGAGTTCAGAGATGTCCAACATGCAGATGGTACAGAATTTCACTAATATTTCCTTTGTCATTAACATTTTATAAGTTGGCTGTCTCCTGATCCTCCAGCAATTGATCTTAATTATTTTGTGGAGACTGTGGTAAATCAAAAAGTGCAGTTGTTGTTTTGGAGGGTATCTGAAGTGCATCCTAACATTTGGCTGATTAAACAGCCCCAGACTTCTGTGGTGTAGCAAAGGATAAATGTGAAGCATGGGCAAGACAGGTCAGTCCCTCAGTTTGCAGATCAGCCACCAATAACGAACATCTAAATAAAAAGCAGAATTCCAGTGCAAATTGGCATAGCTTCATTGACTGCAGAGAAACTGCATTGATTAGCAATACCTGTTGGGTCTGCACCTGCATGAAATCTGTGTTTATCACAACAGGAAGATTTTGTGCATATGTACTTCGATTGAGTGAGTTCTGGAGGCTAGAAAAAATAACTGCAGTTGTCTCATTTGTTTTATTCAAAGCCAGGCTCAGTGGCTACTTGGAATTGGCAGGTCCAGCTGGACTTTCCTCAAAATGAGGGGCTGAGCATAATTTTTTCCTTGCAACATCTCCATTATCTGTTGTCACCAGTTTTCCCTGAAGATCCTAACTAGGGGGTCTGGTCCTTTTGTGCTAGACTCACAGAGTTAAAAAGAGTCCATAGAGCAAGTATTTCAACTTGATAAGGAAAGGAGACAAAATATAGTATGTAAGCCATAAAAAAAAACAAAAAACAAACGAACAAAAGACCCCAAAACCCAAGGAAAAAGTAATACCAGTACAGTATTGCAGACTTTCTTTTAATTCCTATTTTGCTGATGACTGAAAGACCGGCATTCGGAAGCCATCCTGTCTTCTTGTTTGTGGGTGGAATTGTAACTAAACAATGAGTCACCTTTCCTAAGCAAATGCCAACCCTTAGTCTGTAACCATGCAGAAACGTGTAGGCTCAATAGCTCAGCATATTATCCTTCAAAGTGTTGAGCACCTCTATAAGAATTTCCATCGTCATCCATGGAAATTGTAGGTTCTTATCCTATTATGGAAGAATAGATGTCCAAACATAGATGTGGAAATTACTTTGATCTCCTTTCATGATACTCATTTTTTCACTTGTACCATCTTAATTCTTTAGCAAGATGTAGTCTTTAAATTGATGTTGTTGTTGACCTCCCTCCTCCCCCATTTACCCGTTACCTGCTGTTTACTAACATTCATTTTCTGATAATGCCTGAAAGATGGAAATTACTTTAAATCCTATTTCTGGAACAGAGCCTGAAGTGTTCTTAGGTTTATCAGATGAACAACTGTATTTCTTTTTATTCTGAAGGTCTAATTCTGAACAATTAGGCCAAGTAAAACCAAGAAACTATGCTAACAACTGTAGGAAGCTATGGGAGACAAAAATGGGTTCTCCTGAACTTCTGAATATTTGACGATGCCGTTTCTGCATGGCAGTGGTGCAGTAGCCTCGGAAACTTTCCCGTCAATAGAAGGTATTTGGGTGAGTTCTTGGTCCAAGAGCTTCATCTCCAAAAGAGAAGAAAAGGTGGCTTTGGTAATATATTGCCCTTTCTGATTACAACATATCCTCATGTAAAGGACAGAGAAAGAGATCAGTCCTTTTTCCATCATGTTATTTGTGGCATCCACAGATCACAAAAGTAATTTGGACAGGATTTGATTCTTTTGCAAGGTTATATTAGAGAAATACTAAAAAACTATCTAGTTCCTGTTACCTATTTGAAATCCTTTTATCCTTCTTTGTCACAAGACGATACTAAATAGGTATGATTGTATAAAATATAAATCTCTAAAATGTGAGGAATTTATGTATTCTTTAAGAATTCCCATAAAAAAATTGAATTTGCGAAACAGCTGAATTTTTCTTTAAAAATTGCTGCATTATGACAATTCAAAGATGTAATTAGGAAAATTAGCTTTAACACTGATGCAGAAGCTAAGGGCAGGGCAGATCACCCAAGTTTCTAGGATTGTAATGAAAAATGTATACAGAGGAAAGCAGAGTACTTACATACACAGGTGGATGATGCAGCAGGCTTGAGCCTAGCATGTCCTCTTGGTGGTGGGTAACTTTGACCACAACATTAGTTCCATTCCCTTCAAAGGGGAAATTCACAAGACATTAAGCTCTGACTGAATTGCTCTGGTGGCTCACAGCTGTGTAGGATAGCAGTGCTGGGCTGAATCCCATGGACACGTCTATACATTCTCACATGCATGCACACACATGCACATACATGCACCTGCACACAGACACACACACAGAGGTGAGGAGCAGACCTTGCATCACCCTGGGGAAGGAAAGATCTGCTGCAGATCCTGCCCAAACTGGCAAGATGTTTTCTGCTGCCTTCAGTAGGTATTTCTAGGCTGTCAGCCCATTTATTTACCCCCCAGTACGTGCTCTCACTCCTGATCACTTACTCACAAAGTGCTTTCAGAAATATGTTTACAGAAGAACCTCATTCTGACTTTCATATTAGTGCAAATTAGTGGGAGTACTTTCCTTGGAAGTGCTCTTGGGAACCATTTTGGAAAGCTCTTGTTATTTGCTTGCTACTGTAAATTAATCCCAAATGTTTGTATATTATTCATGAACCTAAAACTCAAACAAGCCCTCTCCCCCTATCTCTGTGTTTATATAATTTCCATGACCAGTTAAAGCGAACAAAAACAAGATCTGGGATGTGGCCCCACAAATCCATCACTGCATAAGGGAATAATAGGTTGATGTTGATCTATAGCTGGGCACACTTTTGTCAGTCAGTTAACGTGAGATATTTCCCTCTACCTTTACAAACAGGAAAGCTATGCCATAGATAGGACAAGACAGGAATATGACCATGGGTAGCTTGTTCACCATGTGCTCACAATCTTGGTAACTTTCTCTTGTATAGTGCTCATCAGCCACACTGTTAGAGGATTAAATGTAGGCACAGATAATCATAAATACATAAGTAGGTGGCTTTGACAATATGGCACAGGGTAAATTATTTTTCAGACTGAACCAAAATCCTGAGATCAAACTTTTGATAAGGATATGCACAATATCTGCTGTGTGTCTGAGTCTCTATGAATACTGTAATGCAAGAATACACCTTTTAAAATGAATACTCCAGTTCTGAGTGGTCATCAAAGGGAAAAAAGCATCCTCGTGCTATTGCGCTATGTAGGAATCATTATGCACAGAGTTTAAGCTGAAAAGTCTGTGAAGTTTTTAAAATTTTGGGTTTACTTCAGCAAGATGAATTGCACAGGAAGAAGAGGCTGTGTGTGCTGCATCATTGTGACAAAAGTTCTCGTGGAAGTAATGCTGCTACTAGATGAGAAACTAAATAGAGATGTACAATAAAACATGTGTGCACCTGCACAATTGAATAGTCCTTATATTTTACACTAAGCTACCTCAGGGTCATGGAAGGTGTTTTATTAGCACAGTCAACAATAATTGCATGATTTTTATTATTAGGAAAAGAGAGTGAGAGACTACTAATTATTTTTCAGCCCGAGGGGCATTTTTCCTGAAATGACTGTTAATTTGATCATTGTCGTGCAGTTCACAGATGTACATGAACTAACTTCAGTGCAACACACGGTTAAGAACTAGACTAAAAATTTTGCTTTATTAATGGTTTTCAGCGAATGTATTAGAAAGTGCTAACCATGTGGGTATAGGAATGATATTGATAGTACTCAGAAGGCTGAATCCTTTTGGAAGCAGCTAGCCCAAATCCCTTTCTGTGTGATATTTTTTGTTCATGCAATGAGATATTAAGCCTACAAGAATGAAATAAAATCCCAGTGAAACAACAATTTGTTGGTGTTGCCTTAGATCTATGTGCAGTGATTTTGCTAGAGGTATTTTTTTTTTTCATTTTCCTTTTTTTTTTTTTTTTAACTGATCTGGCAGGTCTAGGAGCCCATTACATTTTTAGGTAATTATTTAATCAATGCATATAGCCTAGATGTTTATGTTTGTATGTGTGCATGTATAAATATAAACACACTCTTAATGAATCTTCCATGAGAAGTTGCAAAAAATCCTGGGAATACATTCCATGTTTTAGCATTTTTAAGCACTCCAACATTTTTCTTACCTCAGCTGTCTCCTTTTCATCCCACATACACACATCCTTTCAATCCTGAGGAGAGTCATATATGCAATCTGAATGGCCCTTAGTTTAGATTAAGAGAAATTGCAAGATGAAAGGGAACAAAGGCAGAGTCTCCACA
Organism: Falco biarmicus; assembly: GCF_023638135.1. Lineage (NCBI taxonomy): Eukaryota > Metazoa > Chordata > Aves > Falconiformes > Falconidae > Falco > Falco biarmicus. The sequence continues at coordinate 951,797 of NC_079293.1, read as the reverse complement.
AGGACAAATAGTTTGCATCTCTTTTGTCACATGCCGCCTTCACTTTTCCTTACAAAGTGATAACTTCCCTTGCTGGTGGGGACTTTTTAGAAATTTAAAACTTCAGCATGCAGCAATCAGTCACTACTGCTGAGTGCAACTGTCCGGTGTGTAGACCAGCAGGATGTGTTGCACAGCTGCATCTTTTGTCCTGCTGTGCATCTTTCATCCTGCTGAGGCAGACTCCAACACATGGTACAAGTACAATACTCTCACATGGTCATATGAATGTTATCTGAGCAGAAATCTGAACGATTTGACCTTTTTAAAATTTATTTTCACTGCTAGCTGTGGCAAAAATGGTAGAAAAAATTCCCAGACGGGGACAGCAAGAGGTTCCAGTGAGCTGTCAGTATTTCCCCACTTTTCAAGACTGTGCATGTTTAGTGAATATTCACCATCTCTCACTTGGGAGAGCACTAGCACCAGTGTTCCCCAAGCTGAGATGTGACGGTAGTCCAGGACATTCACCTTTTCCTAAATATCTTATTGATTTACAGCTCAATCTGAATTAAGCTTTGTAAAGCAAATTTTCACCTCCCTAAATGTTCTAGATTGCTAATTGTCACCCCCTCTCCCCACACACCCTAGATGTCTTTCACTGGTGTAGACAGCTGCTTTCTTTTTGGCTGCTTTGAGGTCCCAGTTTTGGTCCTACCTGCCTCCAATCACTGCTCATCAGCAGACCCAAAATTAACATTTCATCTTTGTGGTTCAGCAAGGCCTATTAGATCCTAATTGCCTCTCACAGTAGCAAGAGACAGAAGTGGGTTTTTCTGCCTTTTTCTGTCTAGATTTGGTGAGGAAGAGGAACATAATTATACAAAATAAAGTTTTTCAAATTCTGTACTCCTAACAGAAAGCATTTAATGTTTAGCATCTAACAGAGAAAATTCAGTGGAACTGTATTACTGTAAGTTCCTATAAGAAATCTTACCTGGATTTATAAAATCCTTTAATTGAGATACTTGAGTTATGATGGTTTACTATGACACAGACAATCAGGTCTCAGCTTCCAATGCACTGATATCAGAAACCTGCCCTAAGCCTCTGTCTGGAAATATACTCAGACAGAGAGACAGCAAGTAGGCAGAGAGCTGAAGGTTAAAAGCCTGTACACCTGTTGCAGGAGCAAAGAACACATGGATCCATGGAATCAAAGGGAGATACAATAGCCCTAAACTGCCAAGACAGGCAGCACCCTTCCTAATGGTGCCTGACCCTTGCCACCATCTTTACTTTGTGTGGGTCTTACTTCTGAAGAATCAGGGTGATGAAAATATGATTTAGAGTTGCCTTTCTGTCTCCTTTTCTGCCTTTGTTGTTAACCTTTGTCATAGGTGAAAATTTTGGTTGGTCATTTTTTCAAGTTCACTGTGGACACCCATGGTCATCTGCATTTTACACAGACTTATTCTCCTGTCTTGCTGGTGCCTTAACCATGAGACTGAGACAGGATAGCCTTAACAGTTACCTTTTTGCTGAGAGAAGGTGACAGGCTATTGGTTGGAATGACTGTCATCATTTTGCTTCATAACAGTTTTACTCGCCATGATAGAAATATTTTCCTCAGTCATGCAGAACTGGCAAGCTATCCTGTGTCCAGCTATTATGTCAATCTGCAGAAAACAAAAGAAAGAAGGCTAGGAGAGAAACAGAAACAATCAGGCATTACCGGGACTGGGTGATAGTTAGCATGAATTCTCCATTTTTTGTGTTATGGCTGTCCTCTAAGGACTCTCTGTGAGGTGCCAACAGAACCTGACATGCAGCTCCATATCCTAGACTTTGAACTGTCCTACCAACTATAGTAGCCATCATGATTATACACAGGCTCTTCTCTGATATGTAAGATCTAAATAGCAAGGTCCCATCTGAACCTTTCAAATACACCTTTTTCTAAGAGATTTTACTTCAAATAAATTAGATCCCTTAGGATTTGAAATGCATTATTTTTAAGGAGTGTTATCACCACAGAATTGTGATATACTAATAAATATTTCATTTTAGTAACTTCTTAGTCTATTGTATATATATAAAAAAAGTTAAAGCTCTTATTTCAAGAAAATAAATCCATTTTTTAAAACCCATTAATTTGCAACTTTTATCTCTTTCTTCCAAAAATTTGAAAGAGAGGTAAAACTAAAACTGAATACCATTAAAATAAAATATTTTTTTCATTGAAACCAAAACCAAAAGCCCATTATCCCAATACTCATAGCCCTTCAACTGTGCTTCAAACTAAAATATCATTTTTAAACCCAAATAAATAAACTTAAGTTGCATAACATCTGTTGGAGTAAGAATGATATAAGACTGTTATCACCCATTTTTATGCTATCCATAACATAAAAATCTCCTAGTAACATTTTCTTTAAAACCCCTTTTATTTTAATATACACAAAAATGGAAGGGAGTTAAATGAAATTAATATTTATAATGGGTTTTCCTTTCTGTTTTGAAAACCCATGGAAAAGAGAAAATGTTACCTGAAAATCCTACTGCCTTGAACTAAAAAGAATCCTACTGCCTTTAACCAAAAAGAAAGACTATAAGAAAACATGGCTAAACTTTCTCTGAAAGTGCTTTTTTTCTGATTCAGGACATGAAGAAATACAGTTCAATGCGCAAAATGGCACTCTTCATTCAACCATACTTTGATTTAATCAGTACTTGCTTTCACATGAATCTAACATAAGGTACAGTTCTATAGTAACCTCTGTTCTTTTCTGATATGTTTCTACTTTATAGTTAAAATAGTTCTACACTTTAGGGGGGAATTATGAGCAGAAGCGATAGGGCAGGAGATATCTGATAAGTCTGACCCTGTGAAAATGCTGGACATTTCTAGTTTGTCCAAGACGAGTGCAGCTTGAAAACTGTACATTACATTGGAACAGAATTGTTAAGATTTTAAAGGGGAAAATAAAAGTGGCTCATTAAAAATGTTATAACCGAGTAGTCTTGAGGCTGTGAAAGACTGTTTTTAAAGTATCTTGGCTGGAAGCTCAATAACGTCTAAAAATGTGGGACAATTTCATGCAACTAAACAAGGAGGAAATGATTATACAAGAATCAAAGCAATATTGCTTTTTGGATATTCTTTAAAGTTGTGAATAGCCACCTTTGCTTTAAAATTCACATTTTCTAACTTCGGAAAAGGTTCCTGAAGACAATTTGGTGCTGTTTTTCCCCTCCAAAGCCATATGGTTGAGAAAATTAAGCACTGTCCTGAGAATCAGGACATTCTCACTCCTTGTCTCATCTTTACTGCTGATGGTTCTTAATACTTTCTACTTCTTTAAACTTTGGAAATGCTATTTAATTATGCTATGCAACAACCCAGTTTGCAAACATTAATTAAGCCTCATAGCTCCCTTGTGGTCTGAGACAGGTAAAATACCATTAGTCTCAGATAATAGGGAAAATAAGACTCAGAGGGGTTAAGTGGCATGCCTAAAGTCACTGAAACAGTAGTATTTGGATCAGGATTATAATTCAAATTGTCTGATAATCTGCTATGACTGTCAAGCAAAGCCAGTGTATCAATGTGAGTTCCTTGAGTGAAAAAGCAAGAAACAAGCATTTTAGCTGTTCTGAAAATTCACTACCTTTAGGATGAAGTTACCTCTAAGTATTCATTTAAGCCTCACCGATAAATAAACAACCTCATGCAGAGGCCAACCTCAATACTGGGGAAGATGAACAGAGAAGACAAACAGCATCCTCTTAAAGAAGTTTCTAAGACACGGAGGGGGGTGAAATTATGTAAAGGGCATCACCCCGGGGGCAGGCTGCGGGGCTGGTGTTTCAGAGTGCAGACCCCCCAGGACACAGTGGGCTTCCAGCTGCTGCTCCACTCAGCGAAACACAAAAGAGATCTTCTCTGTCCAGGAGGGGTCAGGGAAGGGTTTCTGTCCCATCAGCTAACCCAGGCGACACAAAGGTAAAAGAGGCTGTTGGGGAAAGAGGCAGGTCACTGCTGCACTCCTGTTCTGTGTGGGTTACCAGGGGCATAGCAAAGGGACCCCATCTGCAGAGGAGCTTTGCTGTGTACCTGCTCCTTAGAGACGAGCCCCAGCTGCACCTGGTCTCCATGCCTATAGCTCCCTGCAGAGAACTGAAACCAAGTCTTCAGCGAAGAATGATAAACTTTGCCTGGGACTCTGGGAGCAAAGGAGGAAAGATAGCCAGTGTTCAGAGTAACATGTTAACACCAACCATGAAGAGCAAAGATCTGAAACAGCACAGTTACTGGGGTATTTACCCAGGATTATGTACCATCCCCTCTTCAAGCACTGTTACATACTCAGGTGACCATGAAAGAGCATCCTGGAAAAATGCAAAGAAACCCTGGCTACACACCTACCTACTTACATATCCTGTTTCCCACATAACTATCTCAAATGTTCATACATACCCTCATTTAAAAAATATATAAGAAGGAATAGTACACTTGTTTCCTATATGAACTATTGAACAAATTTTTTTCTACAATTCATAGACAGGTGTGTTTGGATTTTTTATCCAATGCATTTTCTATATAGGTTCCACTTCTGCCTGTATTCAGGCAACCAGTTCCTAAACTGTGCATGGCTTGCTCATGCCTTGCGAGCAGCCTGCCCTTGCTGGGCAAGGCTCTCCTCGTGTGCCAGGACATAAGGACTTGAGGTGGACCTTCACTGCCCATCTGTTCTTCTTCCTGCCTGTGCCATGAGCTAGATCTTTACGGGGTCTGCAGTGCCTGCACCAGCTCTCTGAACTGCAGGCTGTAGTTCTCTGGATGCACTTCAATGGCCAAAGCCAAGTCGGATGAGTTGAAGATACAGATAACCCTGGTAGTGGTGGTCCTCTGAAGTCCCACTTAGGGCTAGGAGAAAAATGACATGTGAGAATGCAGTATTCAGTTTCAAGAACACTTACAAGCTGATCTGAGCAAGTGAAGGTATTTTCAGGACCAGTGTCACGGTTTAACTCCAGCTGGCAACTGCCACGCAGCCACTCGCTCACTCCTCCTGCCTGCCCCCAGCAGGATGGAGAGGAGAACCAGGAATCAGTAAAACTCATGGACGGAGAGAAGAACAATTTAATAGTTGACTTAATAATCATAATCATAATCATAATCATAATAGTTGTTGTTGTAATAATAATTGTAATAGCAATTGTAATAATTGTAATGAAAAAGAAGGAGAAGGGGAGAGGAATAAAATCTAAAGGGAAGGAAAAATACCAAAAAAGTGTTGCACAATACAATTGCCCACCACCCGCTGACTGATGCCCAGCCAGTCCCTGAGCAGCAATCGGCAGCCTCCAGCCAACCGCCCCAGTTTATATACTGATCATGATGTTCTATGGTATGGAATATCCCTTTGGCTAGTTAGGGTCAGCTGTCCTGGCTGTGTCCCCTGACAGTTTCTTGTGCCCCTCCAGCCCTATCACTGGCGGGGTCTGAGAAACTAAAAACTCCTTGACATAATATAAAAATTACCTGGCAACCACTAGAAACATCAGTGTTCCATCAACTTTATTCTCACACCAAAGCCAAAACACAGCACTGCACCAGCTACTAAGAAGAAAATTAACTTTACCCCAGCTAAAACCAGGACAACTGGTGACATTCCTCTGATATTCCCTTTGCCTAACTTTAGGTGTTCAGGACATTCTATCAGACCAATTTGGCAGAGATATGTCAAATAATCACCAGGAACTCCTGAAATATCTTGTCCTCCAGATGTCATGCAAGGCACAGAACTGTTTGTGGTGTACCATAACCTTTAATGAGTGACAATACTATTCCAGAGGAACTGGGAGACTTTGACCTTCATATGCATGTTCATTACACACACTTTTTTCACAAGTACATGTAATCTGTCTGCCCTTGGGAAAGCTGACCAAGCTCTAGTGCTGTCATTCTGGTAGCTCCACCTTGTGCCAGGTACTTCTACAAATCTAATCCAAATGGAAACCATTCCCTAGTAGATATGAACAAGAGCACTTGGTACCTCTTCGAGTGGTGCTGTCTGTTCCCACTGAAGCACTGCCTCTCATCTTGATTATGGTTCCTCTGACCGCACCTCACCACATTTCCTGGGATGCAGTCACATTACATTTCTGCCAATTCACAAAGAACAAATTCTTGAAATGAGTAACACTTACGTTTTTTTTACCAGCAGGCTCTGGTTAGTTGCTTAATCCTTCTACCTGAAAGGAGGCTGTAGCAAGGTGGGTGTCAGCCTCTTCTCCCAAGTGCTATCCCACCAAGAGATAGGACAAGAGGAAACGGCCTCAAGTTGTGCCAGGAGAGGTTCAAATTGGATATTAGGGAAAATTTGTTCACTGAAAGGGTTGTCAAGCATTGGAAGTGGTTGAGTCACCAACCTTGGAGGCATTTAAAAAACATGTAGATGTAGAACTTTGGGACATGGTTTAGTGGCGGTCTGTGCAGGGCTAGGTTAATGGTTGGACTCGATGATCTTAAAGGCCTTTTCTAACCTAAATGATTCTATGATTCTATTTTATCATTCTATGATTGATTTATAAAAATATTAATTTCTACAATACTTCAGGTGCCATTTTAAGGGGGAAAAAGTAAAAAAGCCTGCCCCAAAGTAAGACAAATCAGTTCTTCAAGCATGTCAGTTCTAATTTAAATCTCTGGATTTGCTTTTGGGAATCTTTAAAATATTTCTTATCATTTTTTCACATATTGAAGACAGTTTACAAAAGCTCCTTGCATGTATATTTAATGACCCAAATTTGTAATCAGGCATGTGATCATTTATAGTGAGCACGCTGCAGTTGCCAAGTCTGTTACCAGCTAATTTTCTGAAGGTAGCAAATTAGTACCATTTGTCTCTCTACTATCTGTCAAAAAGCTAACCTCTGGTATTTGTATCTATAACATAACCTTTAACCAGAACATGCTTTGACCTGGGTAAATAGTTAGCAGACTTGTCCCCTCCTCGGTGTATCCATGCACACTCAGTGAAATTGCATCAGGCCATGCTTCAGAGCCGCGCTCTTCTTCGGCTGCATCTGCGGTGCTGCTTGGAGATAAGCAAGGCTTCTGTAGGGGTAGCCCTGTTTCTGCTTTGCAATCCATAGCACGCTGATCACCTTACTGAGGAGGAACTGCTGACCGGTCTCCTCACCATCGCTAGCACAGTCTTCTCTGGTGTTTGCTCACTCAAATATTCCACACTTTTTAAGCACGTGTAAAGGATTAAAGAAACCCCTATGTGCATCTCCAGAGAGCAGCCAGAAAGGGTTAAACAAAATCAACCCTGACAATACTAGAAACAGTTCTCTCAGTGTGTGTTGGTTCACTGCTCCACAGGGCATAGCAGATGTTGTGTCTGGTAGTAAGAAGGGCCCAGGAGGTGTGAGCTGTCAATCACTTTTTTTCCTAACTACAGGCTGTGCTATGGATATGAAGCACGACTAAAACAATCTGTCTCAGCTGGGGTGTGTGAGGTATCAATAACCCTTGGCAGAGGTGTCAAGAGCCTTGCTGGAATCAAACTACCCTGCTGACCAGCTGCTTAGCAAGTTAACAAGGCAGCATTCAATGCTTGCTGCCCTCCCAGCCCAACAATTAACACAACTGGAGTGGGGCTCTGCTGATATGCGGGAGGAACCTCGCTGCATGGCCCTTGTGCTGGCGACAAAGAGATGCACAGATCTTTATTCAGAAGCATCCGTAACAACATGCAAGGAGTGAGAGAAACTAGGACAGGGAACATGTTTTATTCTTAAATCAAATATGCGGATAAATATTAGCAATATGTGGCAAATCTGAACAGACTCAAGAAAAATAGATTTGTAAAGTATTTTTGCGCATAAGGCCAGCAGCTGTAGAGCAGATTGGGGAAAAGAGCTCTGGTAGGGAATAAATTGTATTGAGAAGCTAGAGTAAGGTAAATTTAAACAACAGCAGGAACAAACAATATAATGAAAGAGTTCTGTGGCACTAGTAATCCAAACAATAGCTGCGTAGCGGCTTGTTACAATCATCCACACGGTTGGTTAGAGTATTATAGAACAACCAGGCTGTAAAATGAACAGGCGACAGTTGGAAAGCCTTAAACATTTCGCACTCGTGGGTCATGTACTACTCAGCCTCGTACCAGTATAAATTTGGGAGTAATGCCATTAAAATCAATGTCTTCACAATGGTTTTACAGGGAAGAATCTGGCCCGCTTTTAGAGCATTATCCAATTTTTCATTTTACAAACTGCTAACTCCGGCTCTTGGAGCTAATGTTTTTCCTGAGCATCTAACAAATTTTTTTTTGTTTGTTTTTGGTTTTTTGTTTTTTTGTTTTGTTTTGAAAACTGAATTACTTTCAAGTCTTTTTGTATTCTACCTTGCTTTATTTTGTGGTTTTGTTCTCAGGGGCATCAACCAGTGATTATATATTGTTCCATTCTGCAAAAATATACATGGTGGATGGCAAAACATGAATATTAGCTTTAAACAATTTAATGTTTGTCTTTGCTTTGAAATTCAATAATGCCGTCAGCCCATAAGACCTTTTAGACCAGAGTATTTCACACAGTGAAAGCTGCTTTCTGCTACAAAAGCACAGCAGCTGTGGCTCCTGCAGATACTCTTAAAGACAGATATAATAAAACACTGGGAGGGAGTAGGTCGACACAGGAGCATGAAATGGACGAGATGAAGCCCTTTGTCACAATCAAATAGGCTGTAAAGTTACTATAGTAACATACAGTATTAAGCTCCAGGTGGATTGACTTAATGTTGACTAAACAAAAAGAGGTTAACGAAAACCAAACCAATAATTATTACACTCTCTCTACTAAATGTTTGCCAGGATGCTGTTATTTTGATTTAGCCAAGCTGCACAAAACGTGATGTGGGTTGCTTTCTGTTCCGGCAAGCAGTTCTTGTATGAGAAAACCTGTAAGACAAAACCAAATTCAAAGTTATATGAAGAAAGTGGACGGGTTTACTGTGCCTGTGACAGACATTGCGGCAAAATCTAGGCAAAAGACCATGACAGAATTAAACTGTGTCAAATACTTCCTTTTTTTTATTATCCCTCCAGGATCACCCAGTGTGAGAAATGCAGAGGGGGGGATGTTCAAACTCATTCTGATCTACCTGAGCTAAACAAATGATGGGTGGAAAAGATATATGCATTTAGAGACACTGTTTTAGCCTTCCCTGTAAAAACTAGCCTTTCCATCTAAAAAAATGCCAGGAGATATTCCTCGAATTACAAATTGTATCTTCAACATGATACAGGAATTCATCCTGCTCTCAATGTTTATTTCTAATTATATTCTGTACTGTAGAAAGAAGATGACTGACAATTCATGAATGGGGTGCTTCTGGCTGCCTCTCCACTCTTCTCTTTTAGCTATGTGTCAAGGAAAGGACTTTGCCCTCTAGATAGATCACACAGTGTTAGGAAAGCTTGTCTCAGCTCCAGTGGCCATTTCTTTCACTCCATTTCAGTCTGGAAATCAAAAATCTGAGGATTTAAGTGAAATTCCTAGTTTTATTCTGAAACTTCTGATGCTGTCAGAATTCACACCTTCTATCAGAACTGTAATTTCATGTGTCTCTGGTATAGTTAGTGAACCTCAAGCTGCTGCCCTATAAATCTTTAAAGGTTGCTGTTCAAAGAAGGATAGAGATCATATTGGTTCAAGTTAAACAAAACAGAGTGGGTCTTTCTTTAGGTACAAATCAGAAACTCACCTGGATAGCCACTGCAAAACTGTCAAAAACCTCTCATCTGTGCCATAAACTTAGTCTCAATGAGACTTGAAAAGAAAATGTGCTAGTTACATTCAGGACATGAAGTTTAGTCTTGGCCATTAAAAAAAAAATAAGGACAAAAAAGGCTTTAATTATCAAAAGTATGAGTTGTCTTTAAGCTGTACTTGTGGATATGGTACAAGGACAACTTTAGGAAAGATAGTATGTGAAGGATGGAAGGAAAAAATATCTGGGGCACCAAATATGTAAGGAATTCCTCTTAGCAGGTAACAGGGCAATGAGGAAAGCAGTGTCTATTGAAAGATAATAGAATCAAAGACTGGTTTAAGTTGGAAAAGACCTTTAAGATCATCCAGTCCAATCTTTTACCTAGCACTACCAAGTTCACCACTAAACTGTGTCCCTAAGTTCTACATCTACATGTCTTTTAAACGCCTTATTAGTTGTTACTTGGGAGAGGAGACCGATGCCTACCTGTCTACAGCCTCCTTTCAGGCAGCTGTAGAGAGCAATAATGCCCTCCCTTCCCCAGCCTCCCTTTCTCCAGGCTAAACAACCCCAGTTCCCTCAGCTGCTCCTCATAACACTTGTGCTCCAGACCCTTTACCAGCTCCGTTGCCCTTCTCTGGACACGCTCCAGCACCTCAATGTCTCTCTTTTAGCGAGGGGCCCCAAACTGAACCCAGGATTCAAGGTGCAGCCTCACCAGTGCCCAGTACAGGGGGACAGTCACTGCCCTGGTCCTGCTGGCCACACTGTGTCTGACACAAGCCATGATGCTGTTGGCCCCCCTCGGCCACCTGGGCACACTGCTGGCTCATGTTCAGCTGCGTGTTGACCAGCACCCCCAGGTCCTTTCCCCCCGGCAGCTTCCCAGCCACCCTTCCCCAAGCCTGTAGCGCTGTGTGGGGCTGGTGTGACCCATGGGCAGGACCCGGCACTGAGCCCGGTTGGACCTCATACAACTGGCCTCGGACCATCAATCCAGCCTGTCCAGATCCCTCTGCAGAGCCTTCCTGCCCTCCAGCAGATCAGCACTCCCCCCAACTTGGTGTCATCTTCAAACTCACTGAGGGTGCACTCAATCCCCTCATCCAGATCATTGACAAGGACATTAAGCCGAACTGGCTCCAGTACTGAGCCCTGGGGAACACCCTTGTGGCCGGCCACCAACTGCATCTAATTCCATTCACCACCACTCTCTGGGCTCAGCCAGCCAGACGGGATTCTACCCAGAGAACAGCACACCCGCCCAGGCCATGAGCAGCCAGTTACTCCAGGAGAATGCTGTGGGAGATGGTGTCAAAGGCTTTAATAAGGTCCAGGTAGAAAACACCCACAGCCTTTCCTTCATCCACTAAGCAAGTAGGTCACCTTGTCATAGGAGGAGATCAGGCTTGTCATGCAGGACCTGCCTTTCATAACCCCATGCTGACTGGGCCTGATCCTGCAGTTGTCCTGTACCTGCCACATGACAGCACTGAGGATGACCTGCTCCATAACCTGCCCTGGCACCGAGGTCAGGCTGACAGCCCTGTAGTTCCCTGGATCCTGCTTCCAGCTCCTCTTGTAGATGGGCGTCACATTTGCTAACTTCCATTCAACTGGGACCTCCCCGGTTAGCCAGCACTGCTGATAAATCATGGGAAGGGGCTTGGTGAGCACTTCTGCCAGCTCCCTTCAGCACCCTCGGGTGGATCCCACCCGGCCCCATAGGCTTGTGTGTGTCTAAGTGATGTAGCAGGTCACTGACCATTTCCCCTTGGATCATGGGGGCTTCATTCTGCTACACTTCCCTGTCTTCCACCTCAGGGACCCAAAGAACAACTGGTCTTAATATGAAAGACTGAGGCAAAAAAGGCATTAAGTATCTCAGTGACTATGTTTTGTACTGCATGCAATAAATGATAGAGATTTTTTATTGTCTTTTTCAGCAGTAACCAGATTAAGTTCTAGTTCATCTTTGGCCCTTCTAATCTTCATCCTGCATAACCTCACAACATCCTTGTAGTCATCCAGAGTTGCCTGCCCCTTCTTCAAAAGGTCATAAACTCTCCTTTTTTTCCGTAGTTCCAGCCAAAGATCTTTGTTCAGCCCAGCCAGCCTTTGTCCCCGCTGGCTCATTTTTTAACACGTGAGGACACCCTGCTCCTGCATCTTTAAGAGTTCTTCCTTGAAGGATGTTCAGCCTTCTTGAACTCCTCTGCCCTTCAGGACTGCTTCCCAAGGGACTCTTGACAACCAGGATCCTATACAGGCCAAAGCCTGCCCTCTGAAAGTCCAAGGTAGCGGTTCTTCCGACCTTATTCCTTATTTCTCCAAGCATCATAAGTTCTATCATTTTGTGATCACTATGCCCAAGGTGGCCTCCAACCACCACATCACCCGCAAGACTTTCTCTGTTCACAAACAGGTCCAGCAGGGCACCTTCCCTAGCTGGCTCCCTCACCAGCTCTGTCAGAAGTTATCTTCCATGCACTCCAGGAACCTCCTAGGCTGTTTCCTCTCTGTTGTATTGTATTTCTAGCAGATATCTGGCAAGTTGAAGTTGCCCATGAGAACAAGGGCTTGCAAATTTTATTTCCTTTCATCATATAAGTACGGTCAGTGAGACTTTCATTGAAAATGCTAGGCAAAGCTACAGAAGCCATATAGTAATGGATAAAAATTTTGGTCCCTTTGTTTTTGTTTGGCTACAGACTGGCTTCCCACCATGGCCTCATGCTTTAAAACTGATGCTTGCCAGCTGTATTATCTGTTTACAATGCCATAAGGATGTGTTATGCTACAGAGGAACTAATAGCTTTATTTGTTATATCTTTATTGTAGCAATATAATTAGCAGTATTATTATTGCTAAGCATCACTATCACCCCTTGTCATCACCATGTAACTCCAACATAAGTCAATGTGTATTTTATACCCAGGACAAAATTATTGGCTGAGTTTACATGATACTGTCTTGCTCGTACTTCACAGGGTTACGTGGCTGTATTCTGTGGTAGACTGACAATTTTTACTACAGTAAGCCAGCGTTATGACTACGTGCCTTTCCACACACAACTGTCACTTCTGGTGGTTCTCTATCCTTTCTTCCAGATGTAACCACAAACTGAGCTCATTATGGGGTAAACAAGTGACCTTCAAGAACATGAACTGTACTTTCTGATGACTCTAAAACTTAGAGCAGCCTCAATATGGATTACATGAAAGACAGAACATCAAATTAGTGAAAAGTTATTTTTGTTTCTGGACTTTCATAGTTACTATAACTGCATTTGCTGCAAAGGTTTCTTTAGTCCCTCCTGAAACAAAGAAAAATGTATAAACTGATGTATGGCCAGAAGTCAGATGCGTGGCAAAGTCAGGCTTTGAGTTATGTCCTTTTTCTGAAATAGCTGGCCCATCTAGAGGTCATATTTGTTTAACAGAATGCCACATTTCCTCCAAATGAGCAGTTTGTAGATGATTTTGAAATTTAACATAACTGACAAGAAAGAACTCAAGTTTCCTTCCTTTAAAGTTAGCATGCCAAATTTGAAAGTGCTTCACAAACATGGATTTCCAAATTAGACTTTCAAATAAATGAACACAGTCCCACTTCTCCTAAAAACATGCTTATTCCTAATGTTTGTTTCTAATGCTCTGGTAATAAAGGAGATGCAGCAAAGTCTGAGTAATTATCTTTTATTTGTTGTCTAAATCCACAAGAAATGGAGAAATCAGCCACACTCACAGCCAATGGGACAACATGGCAACGTCTTGAACCGACAGTCCCTGGTACTTTCCAGGCAAAGACCAAAGCAAGGCCAGACAGACAAGGATTCAGAAAGAAGCTCTGGCTCCAGTGAAACTCATCCCAAACAACCTTCTCCAACATCAGAGATTTAGTTCCTGTTATTGACAAAGTAATTAACTATTCACAAAATCAGATATATATTTATAGAAAACATAAAAATATGCACTGGTTAAAATAACTATATTGTCAGTAACTGTCAACAGTACAAGTCAGGACAGATGGGTTGGCTTGTCCATGATGGGGTGAGGATGAGCACCTCAGATCATCAATTGACCAGATGTGCTGTCTTCCTCTTGGCAAAAACTGAAATCATCAAGTCAGCTCAGCAAGAATGGGCAGAAGTTCAGGAGAGTGTTGGGCTCATGTTCATCATTTCACATTAGTTTTTGTGTGACACAGACACATCTGGAAGGAAGGGAGAGCTCCTCTAAATCAAACAAGTTGTAACACAGCGACCTGAGAAACTGGGACAGTACAGCTGGATTACAAAGAACTTAATCAAAGCAGTAAGGAAGAATCATGGAAATAATTAAACAAAACCAAACCCAGGTACAGTAAGAAGCAAAATAATGGTACTTTCTTAATCACTTTTTAAGGTTTGCCGTAAACTAGATGTATCAGGTTTTCCCTGTTCTGTCTGTTGGCATGTCAGAACATATAAAAGAGTTAATGTTGAGTAAGGAGGAAGATGTGGTGCATAAAACATAATTATCTCCAGGAGCTACATTTCATTCCTTTTTTTTTCCTGAGAAGGCAATCTTATTGTTTACTCTGAAAGGCAAAATCAAGGGTCAACACAGAAGCAACTGCATGAAAGCCTATGGCTTCTGCTATGTAGAAGACTCAGACTACACAAATGAACGGTCTTTTCTGCTCCTGAAATCTAACATACTTGAAAGAATGAAGGTCTTAGTCAAGGTCTTATAACTGCAGGGAAGTATTTCATATTAGTTTGACTCCTAAGTTGTGTTTGTGCATATGCGTGTGCTTGTTTTTGTTACAGGACAGCATCTCAGTAGAGCAATCAAAGCAAAAACCAGTCCTTTATGTCTACACATGTGCCTACCTCTCTGATAGCTTTGGCATGACATTCTTGGACAATCACTGACATGTATGGGTCATGCTGTAACTTCAATATTTAGAAATGATAATATAATGGGAGTGTTTCCTTATGTTCCTTTCTTCCAGTAGCCAGTTCAGCCTTATGAGGCTAGATTTGTTTCTTGAGAAGAAGGAACCATGGAGAAAGGATATGTGTAACCAGACCTAATTTCCTTCCTTGGTTTCTTATTGAGCAGGACACATTCTAACATATTTCAAAAGACTTTTTTTTTTTTTTTTTTTTAATTAATATGCTACTTTACTCCCTGTCATGCTCTACCCTCTTGGACTGCAGATGCGATTTCTATTAGTGGCTGAAAACAAAGCATACTGTAATAATGTATAGCACTGATACAAATTTTAAAAATAAATTTTAAAACTCTCTTGGAAGTCTTACATTCACATATATCATTTCCTTTTTCATTGGGTCCCAAATGAATGGGCTGGCACTGCAGGAAAATAAAATCAAATGAAACATTTAGTTCTGGATTTTTTTCTTCAGGTGGCAGGAAACTAGGGTTTGGGGACAGCTGTCAGACAGATTTTTGGAGGCCAGTTCTTCCTCCTACTGTTGCTATGAGTTCCTCCACCCCACAGCCTCTGGCCACCTCAACCAGATAAAAACTAAAACAAGGAGATATTCATTATTCAATATCAGTTATAGAATAATACAGTAAGTTACAATGTCATGGAAATGCTGGGAAATATATATTTTCATAGTCTTTGCTTTTACTAAAGGAGTTCTTGGCTTTCACAGCAATCCTTTTCTGTAAAGTCTCTTTAAAAGAAAAACCCAGTCTCCAGTGTTATGTTTGACCAAATACCACTCTATCCAACCATCTTTGTGGTGT
This sequence comes from Falco biarmicus, assembly GCF_023638135.1. Classification (NCBI taxonomy): domain Eukaryota; kingdom Metazoa; phylum Chordata; class Aves; order Falconiformes; family Falconidae; genus Falco; species Falco biarmicus. The sequence goes on along the minus strand of NC_079293.1, from coordinate 936,260 downwards.
TGATATAAAAATTCAAGTATGGCCTGTTGTGTGGCCAAATCTGGCCTGTTCTCTGAGCATCCCTGTATCCAGCAGGTCATTAGAAACAGCTGTACCTATTACTTTAGATGGCAGACCTGTTTCTGCTGGGCCAATCCAGGGAACATCCTTTTGCTGATCCATTCTGCTGCCTGGCCTGTCACGAGCTCTCTCAAAGCTTAGCTTTGTTGTCCTTTGTGCTTTTGTTGCCCTCCTTTCCATGCTTTTGCTAAGCCCATGAGCAAACCAATGAAGACAGCTCAGCCTTTGGTGATGTTTTACAGCGGATGCAAAGAGAATTATTGCTTTGTTCATTCAGTCTTGGGGTAGGCTTCTTAAGTGGAAGCTAGCTGTGATCCTGAAATGTGGAAGGCAACGTTTTTAGGAACTGGTTAAGTCTATTCTCTCCCCGAGCTAAGGATGACATGCCTGTTCAGAATCTCAGTTCGTATCTGACTCTTCTGTCCTTCAGATAGCAGTGACTGGAAACATTTTGTTTTATCATCTCAGCCGGCACACTTTCTTCTTAACTGCAGACTTTGTTACAGTGATCCATAACTGAGAATCCCTTCAGGCTTGTCTACTACATTGCACTCTATCAGATTCAAAGTGTGAAGAATCCTTGAAATCTCCAGTTCCTGCAGAATACAGTTGATTTCTCTCACAAGCACTGTACTAGCAAGAACATACCACAACTCTGCTCCACAGGCTGTGTTCAACACTGGAAAATCAGGGTGCCAAAAAAAGATCTTAAAAGGCCTGTAGTCAGCTATAGGAAACAGGGCATCTGGGAACATAGAAATCTTAAACCAAATTGCAGGGACATTCAAGAGACTTAGAACAGGGATGTGTTGGTTACAGCTCTTGAAGTGATCCCTTCTTGACTGCTCATGCGTCCTAACCCTGGATACTCTGAAATCCCTTTTAGTTGCCTAGACTTTTTGCTTGCTACCAGTCCATTACATTTGGCACTTTATTCTAATAGTTACACATGTGCTATATGTGAGTAAAGTTGCTATCTCAAAGGTCCTGTACTTCAGATCTTTGTGGCTTTAAACCCCCGTAATACAGATACTCTGCAGTGCTGTGAAAGAGGCGTACAAGGTTCATCTTTGTGAACTCAATAATACACAATAAAGGGGAGCAACTGCTCAGACACTGTTTGCAGCTATTTTTACTCCTACCTACCTTAATACTCAGTAAAGCCTGCATTAATCCACCCTTAAAGGGTGGAGGGGAAGAGCTGGAAAAAATTCCTCTTGCCTTGTGCTGCTTTGCTACTTTCATTTAGTGGCAGTGCAGGTCAATGGTAAGTCACTGAACCAGATATGGGCTCTGACCTTTTGGGTGACCTTGGCCCACTCACCTCTCTGTGCCACTCTTTTGCTTCCCCTCTTTGTTGTTTCCTTTAAATGCACAGTATAAAATTATGCAGAGCTGATTCTGTCTTTGGAGAGCATTTTCTGTCCTAGCAGGACCCCACCCCTGGCTGTTAATTCCAGGGTCTTAGGCTCATGATTAAGTTACTGCAATGTAACAAGCTACCTTACATCTGTTGCTCATTAGGGGGAATTGGCTGAGCCAGAGTAAATGACTACATCTGAACTAGTCATCTTGACTTTCACTGCAGTCAGTGAAAAATATTTGTCACTCTTAGGTTGCGCTCTGCAGTAGGTATCTAACATATATCAGATGAATCATGTCCCCTGAATGCCTATTTCTCTCCATTGATTTTGAAGAGTGTCTAGAAGAAATAGCTGAGATTAAGATTTCCACACTGTGGTAGTCTAAAGTTATGTGAAATTACTTTCCTAGTAACTGCTCATAGATGTCCTCTTAACCCCAAACAAAAGTTAATTATTTTGCTGCAACATACAACTAACTTTATATGAGTTAGGTCAAATTATCTTTCATTTGCTTTGAGCTAAACACTTACATGCAATTAACACGGCCCAGCTGACTCATGTTGAGTAAGTGGATCACACATTCACCTACTTTTTCTAAACACACCATTCTGTTACTTTCTTACTATCAGCTGCTTTGTGGCCAAGCGGCTTTTAAGCCCCTTCTTTTTCTCCTCTCTTTGACGGTACAGAGTGAGTGCAAGGTCACTCCTCCTACTGGCTTGCCATATTGATCTTACTCTCTCAAGCAGAGTAACATGGGTTTACACCTCATCCTGAGCTTTCCTTTTCCTTTTCCTCATAAGATCCTTTCTTTCTGTGCAGGCTTCTCAATGCTCCCCATGAAGGACACTGTAAAAATGAACTGAATTTTAATACCTAAGTCCTAGAAAAACTTAAAATGCAGACTGTAGGGGTGAGTGTAAACTGTTTTGTAAATCAGCAGCCTCACAATTTTTAAACCAGGCTCTAGTATGAATATAAGATTGCTTTTAAGCAAATACTTGTAAAGATACAAGCAGCTAGAAAGGCACCCTTGAAAATATTTTTCGTAGTATGTCTATGGGAGATAATATTCCCAAGCAAAATCTCTTTTTGTTGTTGTTGTAGCTGCATGTGGAAACAACAGAGCTGTTTCTAAAATGTAAACAGATTTTAATGTAGATTTCCAAATACCCATCTAAGACTTCTTTATTGAAATATGGTTGTTTACCTATGGTATAGAAATTGCAGAGATACACAACAGAAGTCTGAGGTCTATTGTATACATTTCTGGCCGTATCAAATATTTAATACCTGGTATTCTTTGGGATTTGTTAGCATCTCCTTTAAAACTTGCCTGCGGCAGTTACAAGATGGAATGTAAAAAGTGGTTTTGATTATCGTTTTGGATTGTCACCTTGACAGTTTGGGTTGGGTTTTATAGGCATGGAGAAAGAACACACACAGACACACACAATTGCTCCTTTTCACTTTGCATCCCTTTCCCAGTAGACAATGCTCTACAGAAATGGCTTAGGAGCAGAAAAGACATGAAAGGATTACCAAGTGGAGCTGTTTGAGGGAAGCCTGGTTCATTATTATTTGGAATATGCAAGTGGCCAGTTTCATCTATAAAATGCTAGTGCTGGGGGATTGCAAATAGACCTTAGTGGGTATTTGAGTGGTCAAGTCAAGCACACCACTGCCAACAAAAACAGAGGGAATGTAAAAGCAAGTGGAAGGAAAGAGAAGAGAGAACAGACATTTTAAAAAGCAAGAGAGGGAAAGTGAGGCAACTTTAGCTTTTGTTGCCTACTGAATAAATAGGAAATGTTTAACACCAAGAAAAGTCTAAGGTCATTGCTTTAATTTTTAATCTGAGCTGGAGGATGCAAGGAGAGTGCTAATGTACTTAAGTATATGGTTTCTTTTAAAAAGAAAACTATCTGCTGTTTTGAGTACCTCACCAGCTATTTGCTTGCAGGTCCCCTGTACGACCACACTGTTCTAGCAGTGCCCATCAATACCTTTTTGCCCACTGGGGAAAATACATTTTGTCACAAGTGAATGTGAATCCTACCTGAGCATCAGACAGTGGGTGACAGGGTTCCAATAACTATTTATTTGTAGTTGGGCTCTGTTTTGTTTTGATGCATACTGGAGGTTACTGTTTGAACGATAATTGAGCAGGCTGGGCACTGGCTCTTAGGCATGAGGAAGACTCACATGAGTGATTTTATCATGAAGGAAGCAGAGAGAAATACCAGTGATAGGTGCAGCACTGCCTTGCTTCTTTCAGACTCTTCCACAGTATGACTGCAAGCTGAGTTTCTGAGATTTTCTGTAAATGACACCCAAGCACCATAATGAATTGAGTATATTAACATCCACCTTTACATTGAGCCTGCACGTGGCTTTATCCTGAAATACACAAGCCTTTATGAAGCGTGCAGATTTTATTTTTTTTCACTGAAGTCCTTTTATTACTGTGGTGCCAGCTATTGCTGCTATCATTAAATGTCTGTCAGCATTTCCATTATGAACCTTATTTTCAAGGGATTTATAACTTACATATTTTACTTCCTGTTGTTCTGAAACTTGCCATTGAAAATTTTCAACATGGAGTAAATGGCTCTGTCTTTCCTTGCAATATTTGATGTAAACACATGTAGTTATTTTGGACTGTCTTACAAAAATTGAAGGAGGATCTCAGGTAGTAACATTTTCCTACAAAATAAAGCTTGAGTAGGATGTAAGGCAAAGTGAATTTTGCAATTTGGAAAAAAATTGCAGTCTTGACTGCACAGTGTGTTGATAAGGAAAGGATATTTTTCCTCACCAAAAATGAAAACATAAGCTTGAATATGACATTTCGTGCATAGCTATACTTTCAATATTAATAACTTTAAAACCTATAATTCCTATTTATTCCTAACACTTAAGAATGCACAGAAATAGTGAGTTTAATGAACATGTCTTTAAAACGTATAAAGAAATGCTTTCAGTCGCAGGTAATTGCCTTGTTCTGTGACAAATGATAAGCTGTACTGTTGTCATAATACAAAAAATCCTTCGCATTGGTTTCCCCCTATTGCTGTAGGGAGTTACAATATTACAGTTATGCAGAAATCTGGGCAATGACATCCTATTGACTTAATGCCTAATCTAAAACCTAATGAGGTAAAAGGAATATTTCCCTCGACTGGAGTAGTCACTGGAGCCTCATGGCTCATTCTAACAGTTCTCTCGTGCCCTAATAACTGAGATAATCAGCTGCAAATAGAAAGCCTGCAAAATATTTTGGGTCTTTGTTATATATATGGGTCTTTACCAGTCTTTATTCTGGCCAACTCATACCTGTATTAGAGCACCAAATATCTTTTGGTCTGGTGTAAAGTGTGAAAACATGTAAAAAGTGTGAAAATTTTGTGGGTGTGCAAGATGGGTAATCTGTGTTTTCCTGAGTTTATTATGCTTTTAGATAATCTCAACGCATGAGTCACAGAAGAGAGGAAGCTGCCATTCATGTCAGTACTCACAGAAAGAAAAAGGAGAAGAAAATCTGGAAACATAAATCTTTTCTTAAGGGAAAGTTGGCAAATTGACCAAAATTCAGGATTCTTTTTCCTTCTAAAAGACATTGTAACATGCTACAATTTAATCTGTTAGTTTGCTTTCCTGGGTGTAGGTTAGTGTAGTTTGTATATTAGTTACTACTGCATTTTGACTCCCTTTAGCCACTGCATTGGAAATCATATCTGTTTGGAACAGCATTCGCTTACACAGCTTGGCTTCTGAGGCAGTTCACTACCATCCAGCAACTGCTCCACTGGAAAGAGTATGTTTCAGGCAAAACTTGTTCTACTGTGAGTTGTCAATGTTCTCCGGTTCTTTTCCTATGTCTCAAATACTGAGATTTCACACCTATAGCAACCTTTGCCATTGGAAGATGAATAACAGGGACTGAATAAATGTGTGAAGACTCCACCCTTCAGCAAAGTAAAAAGACAAATCTCACATAACAGACCTTATTGCAGCTGGACAGAAAAAAATGCAAAGCTTCCAGCTGCAAATGGCTGACATTTTAGCGCACAAAGTAGAATTTATGTAGAGAAAGAGCTATTGGGGGGGGGGGGGGGGGCGCACTTGGGGGGGAAGGAAGACTAATTCATAGAAATAAGAAGTCTAAAAATCGTATCATAATCAAGCAATCTGGAAAAAAGCAGATTGTTTTTAAAGATATTGGTTTACTTTTTTGTAGCTCAAAGAACTAATAGCATTGTAGTTTCAAAATATTTTAAAAATAAGATCTTGTTTATTTGAGCTTAGGTGATTAGACCAAAGGAACCAGGTACTTATTTAGTTCAATAGCAGACTATTTGGTAGCAACATACTGTGGTCAGAAATGCAATTGCACTGTGCTGGATACAGTTTCTATGCAAAGGCTTAAATGTTTACAATGGGAGCTCCTTTATTTTCATCCAAAATTAGCAGCTGAAATAAAGGAGGGGAAAAAAAAGAAGTTCCACAGACAAAGCCATGAAGCTTCTTCACTCTTTACGTTTGCCCACTAACAATAATCCCAAAGGCTGAAAAACATTACCGTGATTGCAATAAGCACAATATATTTTCTCTATTGAGAGACAGTTAAAGGGTGACATGATTTTGTTCTAGAATCTAGGGTTAGAGGAGATTTCTAATCAGAGAGGGCTCTTTCTTCTAGCAGAGAGGTAATGAGACTTCAATGGCTGGAAGCTGAGGCCAGTTACATTCAGATTAGAAATAAACAGTAGATTTTCCAACACTAAGAGTCAATAGCCAGTTGCATGTATTGCCAAAGGATGTGTTTGATGGTGTTTTATTGATTTAGAACAAATTTTTGTGGCCTTTGGAAAGAGAAGTTATAGTTCAGCCACAAGATATTATTTCTGATGCAAAAATTATTGGCTGGATATTTGTATTTTGTGCCACAAGATAATGAAGACAGTGAATTTTGGACATCAAAATCTATGAATGCTGACAGTCAGGTGACTTTTTTGTATTGAGAGACTCAGATCAAAGTAATCAGCCTCACAGGTAACTCAGTATTGTGCATATTAGATATGCAATCCAAATGTTATCAAAGTGGTATAAGAAAATGCTGGCCAGCTGTTGCTGCATTCATTCTGACTAGGTGTATGGAGTATCTTAAAAATTATTTCTCTGTACAAGTATATGCATGTCATTTAGTATTTTGTTTAAACCAACTGTATTTTTCTCATGTGTTATCATAGGACAAAACCCTGGCTCCAAATAAGTTAATTGGGCCAGATTTTCACTTAAACTCTACCCTTTACATATTATAGAACATATATATCTATCCTTCACACTAATTTCACTCTGAAAATACTTCTACATTTATCAGATATAATGAAGCTATGTTTTGAAAAATATGAACGTAGCAAGGAAGAACGTTGTCTTCAGCACATAGCTTTGATTTACTGACTTTCTCCAGAGAACTTCATGTTACACAATGTCACTCCACACTATTCTTTCTAAGCACTCCTTGTAAATACTCAAAGCACAGAACATACCACATTTTCCTTCTCCTTCACTGTAAACTTTGGATAGATCATTATAATTTATATTTGATGGGTTTAATCTTAATTTACAAATCTATAGCAATTTCAACAAATTAATGACCAAAAGTTCAGGTGAGTAGTTTAAATAAATGTCTCCATTCAGTCTTATTTGACACTTTATATATGTATTTTGGACTATATCTGTAGGTTGATACTTTTCTCAGGTTTTGCAGGCTGAAGGGATTATTTGTTGATTATATGATATATTATGTTTTTTGTCGATACGGCACAAATCTCAAATATTTTGTTGCTTTAAAGTCAGTAAAGAAAGAAAACTTTTATATGTTTCAATACATATTACAATACATGTAGATATTACAGTACATGTACAATGCAATACATTTTTACTAGTCTATACTGCAAGTGTCAGGCTATCAAGCTGGTGAGATTGATTATGTCACTTATTGGTTTAGGACATGTGTAACTTATCCAAGAAGTCAGGATGTTTAGTTTTGCTTCGGAAATTTATTTTGTTTTAGAGTTACTAGAATAGAGTTGTCATCAGTGGTTAACCTGGGTGAATGATGAATTACAACATACACCAGAGAGCAGCAGTTACAGACGGCTGCCTATAGACTTGGGCAGCAGGTGACCTCTCTACACCTTTTGAGCCTCCCCATGCCTTTTTATTAATTTTTCCCCCTACACAATTTTGTCTCAACAATCTACCTATTTGCAGTGTTGCCCTTCTTACCCCTCTGGAGGCTTCCCCAGAGTCATTTCTCAGCAGCCAAAGTGACACAGCTGGACCACATCAGAGCTGGACCACTGGTCCCTGATATGTCAGCAGCCAAACCCCCCTCTCGGCCCCTAGACTGTTGGGTGCAGGAGCTTACAGCAGGGGCTGACATGGTTGCAAGATGAATATGAGTTTGGTGACTTCAGTAATGCCCAGCACAGTTCTTCATGGCCAGAAGTCTTCCTCATTAAAAAACACCAAGAGCCCTTTATTCTGATGCTCTTTCCTGGGCTTCTGCAATTAGTTATTTTTAGAGACAAATAAATAGGATAAATAGGGCTTTCTTCTGACCGATTACAGACTCTTTTAGGTGTAGGTAATTTTTTATCTCTAGATACATTGTAAAATGTCAGTCAGATATCAGATATGTTTCCAAGACAGGTACACAACTTCTAACACAATGCTGTTTGGCCTCACTGCGTTCCACGTGTTTGCACAGCACCTTAAGAGGCAAGAGCTATGAATACCATGTTTATTAGATGGAGAACCGAGTCATGGAAAGTTAAGTATCGAAGAATAGAAGAGAAATCTCCAAAGGAACAAGTAGATAAATTTCAGTTACCTGTGGTCCCAGCCTAGTGCCTCTGTCAAACAGTTCTCACTCAAACAGAAACAGAGGTTATGTCTGTTTCACTGCTGACAGTCTGTAGTACCAGAGGAAATAGTAAAGCCTTTGAAGATTTTCATTTCAACATAAACTTACAGCATCTTCTAATTTTCTTTAACCACAGTCTAGGCTGGGTAAAAAAAACAAAAAAAACCCAAAAAAAACCAGGAAAAGAAAATGTTCATAGTGTGTTTAATATCTATTTATTCATACATAGTGTTATAGATATAATAATATATACACACGATGGCTTATCTCCCTTATGACATCCATCTTCACCTGTGTGGAGAGAAATCATAAGTCACTGGTGACTATTGCACTTGACTTATCCCTCCACATCAGAGAAGATAAATGCCAATAGAGAGATCAAGCCTTTTGTATTCTTTTCTAGGGGAGAAGGGAATTTATCATAGGGATATTGGAATTTATCTTGATCAGATACAGATGATTTCATCATGGTAATGAGGAAATCCTTATTGCATGCAGACAACGTCTATGTTTGAGTGTAGTTTCATTTTTTGCGTACTGTTTAGTGTATAAAACAGACTCCTACTTTTAATTCAATGCAAGTTGGAGCTCTCACTTCCTACTGAACTCCACTGGGGAGGAATTACTTGGCTATGGGGAAAAACGAGCAGAAACAAAAGAACTAATGGGAAGGAGAGCAAGTACAAGAATTTATGTAAAAGGAAATCAGCTGGTATACAACTGAGGCATTTGTTTTCATGCACATAAAATATAACATGTCATTTTAAACTGCACACTTCCCCACTTCTGCTAATTTAACACCATTTTAATACAGCTTTTATGCATGAAGTTAATATCTATTGTAGATAGAACTGCAGCAGAACAGCTTTTGCAGATATTGCATTTGAAAAATACCAGCAAACTTTCCTTCATAATCATATTTTATTGGGTTTTTTTATAACCTGTCTGTATTTCCTTCTCTATTTCCCTTTCATTTTTTAGTAACAAAGGAATTTTCACTAAAAATGGAGGCCCTCTTCCTAGTTACATTGCTATGGCTTCATTCAGTGCTCCAAGACCAGGAGGAGCTAAATCCAGCCCCTAGAACATGTCCTGATAACATTGTAGAAATGGAATTTGATCAGCATGTGATAAGAGAACTTTGAGTCCAGTTCCTCAGATGTCTGCCTGGTGGAAACTGTTCTGGGAACAAGCTACATACATTCCAACTGCCATAACAATCTATTTGTTCTGGAAAGGCGAGACACACCTACAGAAATGACTGTGTGACAATGAACTGACAGCAGCCGTGAGGTGGAACAGGTTAATTAGAATAATATCAAAATGTTTCTTTATGCTAAATAAATCTGGTAGTAAAGGAATACTGTAAAAGGAATGCAGCAAAATACACAGCAATGTTGTGACTGTATGTAGTGAATTACATTTTAATTAATATTGGCTGCACTGTTTATAAGGAAATTTTAATCTATCAAAAAATCTCTACGTTCATATTGCACACAATTCTGATTGTTGACAAGTTCGTATTATAGATTCTTCAAGTATCAGCGTTGCCTGATGTTGCAATATAGAACATTTTTCAGTCATATGCTTTGCTGTCTGTCACTTTGCATCATGATGCTATATCCCAAAAATTACAGCCCCACCTAACCTCCCCACTTCTCTTTTTTATTTATGGAAAGTAAACAGACACCGAATAACTCTGGAAAGGAAGGGTTTCCAAAGATCAGGAACTTGGAGGCAATTTTTAAATTGATGATTCATGGACTAAATAGGTAGAACTGTGACTACTTAAACTGGTATTTTAAAGAGGAAGGAGTACCTTTAATTTCAGGAATTCACTTTAATAAATATTAACATAGTTTAGAAAATATTTCCACCTTTGTTTTATAAAAATAATTCTAACTTCTTGTCACAATAAACAATAAGTTCATCAATTATTCTATCTGCGCACCATAGATATCCCTTTGTGCGTTTAAGTATCTCACATAAATGTCATAAAGTTATCTTAAGGAATATGTGAATTCTTTTGTGTTATCTAAATAAATACTTTGTGTATACTTTTAAGTTCTTATTTGTGTTGAGACTAATATACTGCAACCCTGAGCACAGTGGGAGCTATGAGAATCAGGGGAGCCATCAACCAGGCTGATTAGACTGCCCACTGAGCACAAGTGATATCAAAACAAGCAAGCTTTGGCCAGCATTAAAAGCAGAATGCAGCAGGAACTGCAGGCATGTTATACAAAGTGGGATGCTGTTGGCACTTCTAAAACACCAAGATGTTGCAAAAATGGACCAATCACCCCAAAATGCAGCCCTGAGTGATCAGTGGGCCTCATGGGAATGATGGGACACTGCTAGTGGAATTGAAAACTAAATCACAGCCTTCACTGTGCAAGCAGTTATGGATACACATGTTTATATATAATCTGTCCACATATCTGTCAGCATTACTATTCATGACTGCTGTGGCACCTTGGTATGCTGGTGATATTTCAGTGAGAGAAAGCAACTTTTTTTTTCCTTGTGAAAGAATTGCATCCGCATGTAAACAGATTTGCAAAAATGGAATGAGTGAATTTTCAAAGCATTGCATACAACTTTAGTATCGTGGACTGTTACAGGTCTCTGAATTGAGCTCTGTACAACTTCTGACTGAATTCTAAAATAAATGTATAGATATTTTTCTTTTTGGAAATATATACATATGGGCATACAGTATTTTTTGCCTGTGATGCCTCTGTTGATGAAGGAAACACAGATTTCTTAATCTGGGGAGAGAACAGGTGGAGGGGCAGATACTTCAGCTTGGGAGCTGAAGAAATTCTGCAATATTTTTTTCTTCCTAAAAGAGATTTGAAGCACTTCCTGCTATCCATGGCTGTGGTGGATCACTCATTTTGTGGGCATATTGCACACCCAAGGCTGAGGGGTCTCTGTGTTCACAAAATGTCTGAGGTGGCAAGTGAGCCTTTCTACTAATGAGGGGCATGGACATTGTGTTTGTGCTGGTTACAGGTGGAAGGAGGAGAGGTTAGCAACCGAAACACAGCAAATCTGTAAATATGGGACTCCAAAGGCTCTAAAAAACCCTGTTTGCTTTGCTTTGTTTAGAAACCTTTTGAGTTGCTATGAGAAATAAGAGACAAGGCGGTTAGTCCTTGTTTAGAAAAACTATCTGCTTCCTCCATCCATTGCTCTGTCCCTACCCAGAAGCATATTTTAAGATTTGGTTTCTTATTTCTCCTCAATATGAAGCTATTTAGACTAGCAGCACTGTATAGCATACAGCCCAGTGTCTATCCCTTTCTTGTGTCACTTGAGGAACACGATCAAATCATCAACTTTCTTATTTCTGACAGAAATCTTTTATTCCCCCATTTTCACACATGAAAACTTTTAAAAATAGAAAGTCAAAAAATAAAGGTATATGGGAACATATTCCACAGCATTTTAAATGTCCTCCATTGAAAACCACTTTTCTATCCCTCAGTTTGTAGGGGGCATCAGTTAGTGTTTGCAATCATCAAATACTTTTCACAACTTTCAAAAAAAGTGTTTTGATTGTTTGCTCTTATCTCTACAATAGACGATGATTTGTGTCAACTTGTGTGAAATGAGACAATTAAATCTTTGACATGAAAACTAAATTTAAAGAGGATATTTTTCACCACTTGAAATTTTTGGCAGTTTGGACTATAGACTTTGTGAAATATGGAAATGGCAACAATAAAACTGACAGCCCCCTCAACCATCAGAACTGAAATTCATGGGGCCTTAGTGGTGCATCCAGCTAGAAGGAGTTAAAATTTCAATATAAACTTGTGTACTTGAAGACTGGAAACCAACAATTAAAAGAATTGCATAGTCTGCTTGGGAAATCTATCAGACTTTCTGGCCTAAATCTAATTCCATTTACTGGTCCTTCCGACAAAGAGGATCAAAGTAAAACATGTTGTTTAAAATAATCTTCATTCTGCTCAGCCATAGTACAGGCTGCTGGTTTTGCAAGTTCCTCGTTATAAATACTAGTTTCCTAAGCCCTCAGTCTTTAACCAGTATTCAAATGAAATACGGTTCACAGTAAATCATATGTCCCACCACACTTTTCAAGTGTTAGCAAAAGTGTTAGTGGAAAAAAAATAAAAAATGTACAGACTGCGTGATACAGGTCTGCTAATGAAGACTCAGCAGTCCTTCATATCTTCTTCCCTTTTCTCCTTGTCATCATGAGCCCATGGTGTTTCTGATGAGAAAACAGTTACTCTACTTCAGTTCAACATTGTTTTCTTACAGTCCTAGTTGTTGCTTTCCATATTCTGAATGTAAACCTGTTCTGATGGATATATGTATGTTTTACGGAACCAAAATGTCAGTGGCCCTTTGGTCCAAGTAATAAAATCAGCTCTTACACAAAAACAAGCAGTACTGTTAAGGCTTTAAACATCATCGTAAACTATCATGAGTCACTCAGTACATCATCTTCAGGTACAAGATCTTTTGGTCTGTTCTTACCAGCGCCCATCAATCAAAGTTTATAGGCTCACAAATTGCTTGGCCAACACTCAGTAGTAATATTTTAGCCATACCTACACTGCAAATAAAATCCATAGACAAAATGTCAGGTGAATGTCTGGTGTTTGGTTTGGTTTGCTTTCTTAATTTATCAAGAAAAAATATGTATTTCCTTCTTTGTGAAAGGACTCATTTCTCAGGTGTAGGTGTCTCAGATGCACTCACAACTATAGCCAAGGCTACTCTGTTACATCTGCTCTCTCATGGAGATCACAACTGAATGTAGATAAATGACACATTGATTCTGCTCCTTTTGCTTCATGACTACTGTACATTTTAAATTTAGCAACTATTTTTTTTCGAACAGTGTGCTAGTATAGTATAGTGATTTATCTTGATGGCAAGGATCATAGAAAAGGCACATGAAAATTAATTTTCTGTCTTCCTTGGCCAGTATAGTCTCAAGTCAGCCTTGTTACACAAACAGGCAATTTCTGGAAAAGAAAAACCCAAACTTGTTCCTTATGGATAGACACATGGCTGAGAACTTAAAGTGAATTTTATGTTATAAGCATTATAAGGCTTCAGATTCTGAATCTAAGAAAGCACACACAAGGTCAAGGGCAACACATCAGAACAGCTGTTACTACCATGCTTATGGTCCAAGGTCAAAGCTATCAGATGCTTTGGAAAGTTACTACTGTCATTATGTGAAGACTATGTCAAATATACCATACTAGAATTTCCCCCGAATTTCTTGTGGTTTAGTGTGACTATTGTAACATCCCATGTTCTGTAATAACCTCAATGCAGGGGTTTTTTTTGCTTCTTTCATCACAAACATTTGTTTTTTCTTTCTTAAAACCTTCCTAAAAGATGTATTCCTCTGTGGTTTAGTATGTATGTTAATAAAGAATGTACATTGTCCCAGCACTGTCATATAATACATACACCATCATTTACTTGTATACACGGAGTGAGCAAAGCCCTTTAATAAGGTGCTCTGAAATAAAATAGCCTTTTAATTAGCTTGCAAATGTGATCAACATCAGATCACAGGGTATTTCAAACTCTTCCTTTCAAGACACCAACACTGTCTCAACTTTGAGGGATAACCAAACAGCAAAAGTGGCCATTTGGATATAAAGTTCTTAGGTAAAGATTAGAAGAATATTTTTGTTCATAAAAGTCAATATATCTCAAATATCGCTCTGCCTCAGGTTTCAAAAGTAATAATTTGCTCTATTAAGACTGGTATAAACAGACTTTTACATCAGTGTTTCCTGTTTTATAACTAAATGCCCTGCTTTTGCTCTTCAAATTATCTTGCTCTTGACTAGTCCATTTTTACCTTGGATTTCTAAACTGACTTTTCATTAGATATTTAGGTCTGATAAGTCAATATCAATAGGTACTGGTTTCCATGCTAAAAACAGAAAGTAGTAACACTGGGAAAGAGTCTCAGCAACTCATAACAGCAAAGGAAGCTCTGAGGTATGCAGGTATAAAAAAAGTAAGGCAGTTATGCCGTGAATGTAATCTCTAACCTCTCCTAAAATACTCATATTTAAAAGTATAAGTGGCCACATTGTGGTTCTAGCATTAATACATTGGTAATATTTATTTAAGATTGGAGGAAAGTAGATGAAAAGGTAGATGGGTTTTGATTTGTGATCCATCAAAAATACATTTTGAAAGAAAGGGGAGGGGAAAAATTTTAAATCTCTTCAGAAATAACAATCTAAAAAATGAAGTTAGAAGTAGGTCTGTGAAAAACTGTTTAGCATTTTCTAAATATGTCTCATTTGTGCCCTGTGGGTCAGCATAAGTTAGAATGGTTCAGAACAGAGCTAAAGTGGCATGGAACTATGATTGCAGTTTTAATATTCCTCCTCCACTCAGACAGCAAGGGAAAAAAAAAGTGCTTATGTTTAGAAGGTGCTTAAGCACCTGCTTAACATTATATCCACGATTCATTAAAAGGACTGACAAGTTTAAAGCTGAAAGGCATCATTAGATCATCTAGTTTGGTCTCCTGACTAAATAATTTCTTTGCTGGATAGTGACAATGAAAATATGGTTGCAAATTTCTAAATGTCCCTAGAGCACCAAAAGTGCCTTTCTTTTCTAGATGGGATGTGTAGTCAAGTTTTCAGGACTGCGATATATCTTGAGAAACTTTCTGTGAACACCTGCTGATCTTGCACAATTACAAATAAATTCATAGAGCTGTCAGTTTTCAAATGTTTCAGATTTTTAGTTAGTTATTTATAAATAATTGGAATTTGAAACTGAATGCCATGCTGACTAGTGCACTATCATTTAATTTTGTATAGGTTTATAAAGAATATATACATCTAATACTTTGGCTCACGAAGATAAATGACTTATGATAAAAACTCTGTGATCTAACTACTTTTTTAATAAAATGGAATTGGAGTGAAAACAGTTTATATAGAACAATTAATACTTACAACAGTGTATTTTGACTTTTTAGTAAATATATTTGAAAATATGTTAAGCCTAATTTGCTCGCTTAACAAAATGTGTCATATGTGAAATGCTAAGCTACCGGACAGTTTAGCGATATCTTTTTTTGCCTTAAAAAATATGTTTAATGAAAATAACAGGCAGCCAAAATATTTCTCCATTTCTTAGACCACACAAAATGTATAGACAAAATATTTTACTATGGATCCCTACATGCAAATAAGGCTATTTATAATGTATTTCATACATGCTAATTTCCTTTGTATGTCTCTCAGAGTGATTAAGCACTGACTTTGGAGTGACTTAGTGTATGCTTAAGTTAATTACATCCACAAATATTTGCAAAATCCAGGGAAGAGGTTTTACCTGATATTAGTAAAGGCAGCAGAATCTAACCCATAGTTAACTTTGCTTGGTAAAACTACATACATTGTGTCTTTGTTTTCTTTTTTTTTCACTGGCAGGCAATGGGTAATAAGCTAAAACTGTACTACCGGTACGTGGAGAAAATTATCCTTTTAACAGATAAGCCTAGAAATATCACAAGAAACACTACTGTGATTTTTTGACCATTCTATCCGTGTGTCAAATAAGCTAATTCTGTTGCAGCAAATATAAATATGTACTAATTGTATGTTTTAGAGACAGTATTGACTCTCTGGTGGAATCTCTATTTAAAAAATCATGAACACTTTTTATTGTTTTTGAAGTCTGTAAATACCAACTTTGCAAATCATATCCTTAGGAAGGTCTCAGATTGTAAAGATTACAAACACCTTTGCATTAGCTTTGAAAGGTCAGTGCATGTAGGTACCTTGTATTAACAAAAGTGCTTGTCACTTGAACATTGTTGATTCTTTTGAGAGCTATTCTCCAAAGCATGAAAAATAACATCTTCTCTCTCTTTTTTTTTTTTTTTCCCCCTCCTGGTTTTAAGGGGTGTGTTTGGTTGGTTTAGGCTTTTTGTTTGTTTCTTTCTTTGGTTTGGTTATAACTGTCTGTCTTTCCCTCTGTTTTATTCATGTTTTGGAAAACAAAAAAGTTTTTGATTGTTGACTCAGTAGTCAGTTATAATATCATTTAAGTATAAGGTTCACCACACAGATTAATTTAATTCCTGATCATATAAACAAAGCTTATCAATAAAGACATAGCCAAGTCTAAACTATTTCCCATACTACAAGACCAGACATTGAGTGGGATATGAGTAGTGTGTTGTGTTGATTTGAGCAGCAGGGGAGTTTGTGACTGATGGTCACTGGACTTTCTAGAAGCTATCGCTGCATTGGAAATGATAGCACAGCATTTGGGAGATAAAAAGATATTCACCATAGGGGGGGAAAAAAAAAAGTGCAAACAGTCACAAAAGACTTTAAACTTCATAAAAAAAACAACCACCTCTTCTTGGGTTGTAAGCAGCAAAAGAGATTGTTTCTGGATTTTAGCATCTGGAAACGAACTCGGTGTTAAGTGGTCTTTTTGCTAAAATGAGTATCTACTCTTTTGCCACTGCCATCGCACAGTCAGGCCACCCTCAAGCCCTGTCCATATTCTTTCTTACTTCTTGTTCTAAAATGGCTGAAAGCAGTGTTTGAGAGAAGTTGTAATTTTAAGTAGGTAGATAATAGCCACAAAATTACACATGACAGTTCAAATACGTTTCAGAACTTGTCAGGTATGAATGCCACAAAATATTTACTCCCAGATCTCAGTCTCTCTTTCTCCCCGCTTCTCACAAAACAGCAGGGCTGGAATGTTCTTGTTTCTCTGTGATAACATCTGCAGCACGCCTCACTTGTGCAGGGATGCAGCGTGGTCTAAACAGCTACCGCCCAAACAGTTCCCTTTCCTGAAGAATATGGTCCTGGAGTATTTAATATTAATTTTTACAGTTCCTGTAAAGGAAGATTTTCATCTAGAGCGGTATTCAATTTCCATCCTTTTAATGATTTCAGGCCACAGAAAAAGAGAAGGAGCTGTCAGCAGGACTTGAGCCAGTGGCTTACTAACTCTTTCATGTCTTTCATGCTGTCTCCTGCAGGTCTTTGAGTCCATTGTCATGACAGAGCAAAAGGGAAAAAATCATCAAAAATTGCAATAGTATTCATGCCCTCTCATTTGATGGTAGTACAGCTGGGGCTTAAAAATTAAAAATACCACCAAGAAACTGATGAAGCTTCTGGTCACTCTGTCCCCCCAGTTGTATGTCAAGTGTTCAGGGAATCCTTGAAAACAGGTAAGAAAGGTGAGGGGTGGCCCAGGTATGCAGCTGTGGTACAGCTGAGCACCACACAGCCACTCGTTCATCAGCCCCCCAGCAGGACAGGGGAGGGAATAGGAGGAGTAAAAGCAAGAAAAGTCCTGGGTCAAAATTACTATAGCTTAATAAACAAATGAAAGAAGAAAAAAAAAGAAAAAAAGTCAATCACTGGCTACCCCCTACAAGTACACTGATGTCCAGTCAGCCTCCATGCAATACCTACCTCCCCAAAATGTCCCTCCACTCAGTTTTTATTGGTGTGCTTGTCATTATACGGCATAGAGTATCCCCTGAGGGCATGTTATCAGCACTACTTTAGTCACAAAACCAGAACACAGCATCATACAGGCTGCTCTTAAGAAAATTTACTCCATCCAAGCCAGACCTAATCCAACAGTTCAGAGCAAAAAGTTATGAAAATAGATGGACAGATTTGGTAACAAAGTTGTTAAAAAGAAAGAAAAAAGCACGTAATCTTAAACATTTTATGTATGAGTACTGACATAATGAGACTGGGAAATAAGAAGGTATTTGTAGGTCACAGTACAAGAAGGATAATATAATCTGCTTCACTTATTTAAGTGAATAAATTAATACAGAGAGAACTAGAGAAGCCTGACAAGTTGATTCAAAAGCCAGAGTCCAAATAACATTACTCTATAGAGTGAAAAATGAAGGAGATTTCATAAATTTTCTAGTATTAAGACCATGTGGAAAAAGATGGCACTAACAAGCATCTGGAAAATATTTCTTAGGTCTGATGTGACTTAAAACCTTTCTTGATAAGCTTTTAGGGCAATACATCAGTATGCTATCCCTTACATCTATATTTGCAGCACAGACTTCACACTCCACTTTCTATCAGAAAATCACAATAAAGAGTTAGAAACCACCATTCTTTTAAAATCAGATCAAACATTGCCTTGCTGAAAACAAACAAATGGCAGATGGCTCAGATTTGATAGACAATGAGATTAATTCCTTTTCAGATGTAGTATGTTATTGAACTAATCATGTCCTAATGCATGCAAACTTAATTCTACATATAGCTATCAAAACATAAATAAATATATAGTAACTAAGCAGCTGGTTTTGAGTCAAGTTGACCAAGCATTTTCAAGTGCAGTTGTTTTCCTGTGTACAGAATATGCTGATTTCTTGAAGCCAGGACATTTCACACCAGTATGAAGGGGTTTGTGGCATTATTTTAACATGGGTATTTTTGGCCCAGGATAGAAGTTGAGGCAGGAAGGATGGCCAAATTGAAGCAGAAACTCAGTTCCAGAATTTCCCAGAATATCTAAGAGCCTAGTGGTCAGAGCTGTCTTGGGACAAAGTCTCGGATTCAGCACAGGACATGCCTATCTGTCATTCCAGGTGAACGTCCTATGCACCAGGCTTTTATGAAGCAGCTGTTTGCACCACCTTCTCCGGAATCATTTCAACAATTGTTCTTTCCAGATAGCCACAGGAACTATAGACAGTACTATGACAGCTACCCGACCTGCACAAGCCTTGAAATAAGTGTTGTCATGTAGCTTAGTGTTGCGCATTAACCTTAGGAGGCAGTTGCCCTATTGGCCCTATGGAAAACCCATAGAGAACCCAGGGAGGATACAGGACTGACCCTGGTAATGGTGTGAGTGCATCACCTCCAGATTGCACAACAGCCTTGCTACTGGCCTCTTGGCTATCGTGAGCTAGAGGTTTTCTTTGTCAGGCTGTTGGGCTTCTGAAAGCTCCTCTCCCAAAGTATTCCCCAATGTTGCACACTGCCAGCTGCTATGCCCAGTGATGTCCCCACCTTGTGCTGTAGCCCCTGGACTTAATACCCTGGTACCCAGTCGGTGCTGCAGAGCTGTCTCTTCTGAAAAAACATCCTCTCTTCCACACCTGTGACTCTGCTGTTTTTGGTGATGTCTTGCTGCAAAACACTCCCTTATGCAGCAAGGGTGAAAAAAACCTTTTGTTTTAAACTTTAACAAACAGATTTTAAAAGCCTGATAATTATTCTGGTATTCAACTTTTCTTATTGCACCTTATCTCATTTTAGTTTCTTGTTTTGCCACAGAAATTAATTTGTACAGTGGGGAAGTAAAAGACCTTGTAAAAGATGACTTTCACTGAAAATCAATTTGCTGTGGCATTTTCTTCTTCCAAAAAAAGTTAATTTGAGGAGTTTACAAAAAATGAACAACTCCGGTTGTGATTTTGGAAGCAAATTATGCAGGAATGGACTTTTCAGATTGTATGAGATCACTCTGTTTGCATCCTGCTCAAAGACTTGCTAAACTGGTGACACTGCGCACATAAACCTCAGCCTCATCTTTTCTCCAAGCTATCTGTTCTCCTAGATTTCCTCAGAAGGTCTCTAACTCCTTCTTTCTTCCTGCACAGAAGATGACACAGACTTCTCATACTCCATCAGGATTAACAGGCTGCACCCACAGAATTGAGTCAGCACAACTTCCTTGGTGTTTTAATGCAGATTCCTACACTTGCTAATAGCTTGGGTCAACAGATGAGTGCTGCGTTCCTTTGCAGGGGCATAGATTGTACTATCCCGATACAAATGTCAAATAAATTACCAAGCTGTTAGTTCCTTGACCATACTGTTCAGGAAATAAATAAGGCAATGACCTAAGCTATTGTTTATGAGTCAGGTCTTCATCATGTAGTAGATATTATTGTACATGAGAAATAACAGCACAAGCAGAAAGATCCCAAAATTTCGCTGTGTGGTTGCACTTACCACATGGTATATTAAAATATAATGAAAATATATTATGTTACGAGATACAAAGTAATGTCAAATAGAGGAAAATGCAAGCAGGCTCCTGACTGAATAAATCAGGGAGAATACGCAAGGCAATAAATTCCACTCAGTTTCCTCGCTGTGTGGGCAAAAGGGGATTAAACAAGGCAGTGGCTTAAATTTATAGTAGCTCTTATTTATGAGTCAGGCCTCAATCATGTATCAGAGACACCAGGCCTGTAATAATGGCACAAGCGAAACATAACCGATTCTCAGAGGGCAGATGCCTTCAGGACGTGGAAGTGTGCTACTGCACAGTGTAGAAACAGAAGATTAACGCAGAGAGGGAGGAGAGCTGAACACCCTCACCATATTCCCCTGCTGTGGAGGACAGTAACCCCAAGATTTTCCTCTTCTGTTGCCTGACTTCCTTACCTCCACCTTTGCCAGTTCCTCTCCTTCCCCATTGCCACACTTTTATTGCCTTTGTACGGTGCGCATCGGGAAAATAACAGAAGGGCTTCCTGCCAAGTCCGGAGTGTATGGGGAGCTGGAGTCACTCCTTTTGTCAGCTGTCTCACCAGAACAGCTCTCTTTCTCCCCATCTTCTACATACTTGTGACAATCTTATATAACTGGGCAAAGTATCTGGAAAAAATGCCTGTCATTTTCTTGTAAAACACAGGGATACACATGTAAAGCAGCGATGTCTCACAAAAGAGCTGGGATGGTAGTACCTACCAAATTAAACATGAGCTTGCTTTGTGTTCCGAGCTGAAAAACCCACTACAATTTTTGGCGGTGTATGCAGAGTCATCATATTGGATTGGCAACACACAACTCTCTGCAAGCCACCGAGTGAGCTCCAGCCACTTTGGTACAAGGGAGATGTCAAAACAAACTGGTGGGAATTCGAAGCGGAACACTCCTTTCCCCTCTCCTCCCTTCACGCCTACCCACCTCCGAACATCTGACGAGGCTGGAAGAACTGCTACATCCGGAGCCTTTTAAATATAGAACTTGTGAATGGTTTGTACTGATTCATATATGCATCACTGACACGGTGCTGGCAATAGCACAGCGATGAGTGCAGCATAAAATCTATGTGAAACAGAAGAGGATATAACTTTTTTGTTTATGTCAGTCAGACTTTGGTTCAGTAGATACTGGTTGGTTACACCAAATTTATGTGTGGGATATATAGCTATGCTATATTAGGAGTGTCTTGGCCAAAGAGGTATTGTCAAAGGAAGAAGCAGTCTGCCAAGACACACACTGCTGGTGTGTGCTGCTGTGTACCAGTTTGGCAAAATTTTGTTCATGAAAGGTTGTTGGGTGCAGGCTAGAAATCCCAGTCAGATAAAAGGGAGGTCTTAGAGCAGCTCACAGTCTGTTGGTCTTGCTCACTTGGGATATAAGAGAGGCCAAATCTAGTTCCTCTGTCTAATGGTTCATGCTAGGGCCTTTTATTCAACCTTCCACACTACAGGGGAGTGCTTTGACCAGTAGCTCGTTTCCTATTGGAAATCTGACCTGCAAAAATAAACATGAATGGAGTCCCTAGCCAAACAGCTTTTGATTATTTACTGGGATGTAGGAGACCCAAGTTTGAATTCTTGGGAAAACAAATGTGAGTTTATGCTGAAGTCTGTTGTCCCCCTTGAAAGAAAGACAGCCACCCTAGAACAGCAAAGAACTGGCTGAGGTAAACATGACAGCAGGCAAGCAGAGAAGCAGAAGTGAAGTAAGGTAAAATTAAGCGTCTGCTTTCCCCAACAACACACATGGGAGCTCAAGCTATTCAGGGGCATTTCTCATCTTCATCTACTTTCTCATTAAACCTTCAAAAGGTTTTAATTTTCATTGTAAATGGAAAGGATACTTTACAAAATCTTGATATTCTTGCATAAGGGAAAAGGACTATGGAAACCTGCTACCAATTTGTTAGAAGTATTAGAAGTATCAACAAATATTTCATAAAGAAGAGGAATAGCAATAAGGAAAAATGATGTAACTACAGTAACTGTCAAGAAAAGAATATACCAGTTGGGTTACTGAGGCAATGAAATCTCTTTGCAGTTGAGCTGTGCAGACTGGACAGAGGGGTGGGGGGCAAAATTGAGGAGAACAGGACTTTACTGATGGAGAATAGGCAAAGCCTCATATTTTTCTTAATTCTTTTTGGTTTGTTTAAGAGTCCACATCTCTAGTAACATATAAGCATTCTGTCTTAATTCCTCCAGCTGAAATATTTTTTGAGTATAATCTCAGAAGAAAGCAGAGGTTTAAACGGAAAGGAGAAAGAAGTAAACATTTCACATTCTGTAGCATTCCATAGAGATAGAAATGCATCACGGCCAGGTTTTTCTCAGATTATGTGTTATTTCCTAGTGCTGTTATATGTTTTACATGACACAATATTGATTTAATGCAGTAGTTGGTTCTTTTGTTGTGCCTTCCAGGCACTATTCATTAAAAAAAACCCAACCACACAACAAAACCCTCACAGTTAGCAAAAAATACTATATACTGTAATGCCCTGTTTGTAGCATTAGAGACTGTGGCTTTTATAGCACTAATACAAGTGAGGTGTAAACTGAGACAATCTGCAAAATGCCCCTCTCAAGTCTGTTCAGTTTATACTTATTCCATTTGTTGTTTGGGATCTATTGAAAGTAGTACTGAAGTACTGAAAAGCTGAGAGGATTAATTACTTATATTTGTGGAAGTTATGCTTCTCTGGATACTTATTTTCTGTTCTTTCCTAATGGTTTAGGGATCATGTTCTTCATGACTATGCCTTCTCTGATGTGGATCTTCTGAAATCCAATATCTCCCTTTTTTTCATGTGAGGCAACTGTTACCTGCAAGTAGGTTGTTTTGTGCCCTTCTGAACTAAGATCTCCTTCACAACCTTCTCAAATAGCTCAGAGCTTAAAGGAGCAAAAGTAAATATATTTTTCTTACTCTTTAACTGTATTTATTTTACCTTGTCTGCTACCATGCCTGCAGCACTGCTAGTGCTCCCAGAGCTCATGAACCTATTTAATTTCCATCTAGTGCTTGTTGCAGAAGGCTTTGTTCCTGTCTATCACAGTAGAGAAAAAACTTTCACAGCTTTCCGGGTCTTATCATAGCAGTTGCAAGTAGGCAAGAAATATAAACAGGCTCAGGAGATCTAGGTCTGAGGGTGGAAGAAGGTAATTCCAGAGGTACCTTTAACTTTCAGGATCAAACACTTGGACAAGACTTTGCCAGGACGCGTTGAGGAAGATGACAGATGTTGGAAAAGAGGAAAAGTCTGTTTACACCTTCTCCCTCTAAAAGAGTCCATCTTATCCCTTTCCTGTTGTGGACGGCTTAGCATTAAAATGGCAAAAGCAGCTGGGATGGGAAATTCTCAAATTGTGATAAGGAGATGAGCCTCAATTACCACTCCATATTTTGCAGACTAACTATGGGAATTTCTTAGGGTTGAGTTTTGTTGTTGGTTGGTTGGTTGTTGTTTTTTTAAGACTGGAAATTGAATAAGGGTCTTTGAAGAGAGGAAAAATAGAGAAAACAGAAAATTTGAGGTTAAGTTTTTTACTTCAGAAAATTTCTATTAAGAAGAAGTGACATGATGTGAGAGGAGAAGCATGTGAGACGTCCATTGTAACCTCTTGGGCAGTTTACAATACATTAATGTTAGTGTGTTTAGTGTTAGAAATTCAATGAAGATACTAGAATGAACTTCTGAAGTGGCCAGGGAAACCCAGGAGCGGTCTTTCCTGAGGAAAAGGGGGTAACTAAGGGGACGTTCTGAAGTCTGTGGGCAATCTTTGTGAGCTTCATCTGTCACAAACGTTGCATGTCTGATATCATCTTCTGTCACTTTTTGTTTCATTTGTTTACAAACTAGATATATATTTTGCCCCTCAAAAATATGTCCAGGGAATATCCTTTGAAGTGTTCTATCAAAGACTTGACCTTGAAAATGGAATAACTTGCAAATTAATAAAGAACAAGCTAAAATGATAAGTATTTTTTAAATATTCTTTTTTTTTTCTCTTTTCTTACTCATTCAATCCATGAAGTCAATATTGTGACTGAGCAACAGAAATTGCCTGTTTCTACATTTGCAAGAACAGAGTTGGTCAATGCAATGAGTTTTATAACTTTTTTTCCTACTGTAAAAAGAGCTACGTACCTCATGAAAAAAAAAAAAAAAAAGAAGTGTTTACCTCCTAGTCTTTCTTTATTCTGTTTGCTAAATGGAGACAAGAAGTTACCTTGAGGAAGGGGCATTTCTTCTATGTTTTTGCAGAGTATAGCATCACAGGGACAGTATCAGTTTGTAACTAAGTCATTGGTATTACTTGAATACATACATACAACTATTACCTTTACCTCCCTGCTTTAAAGATCACACATTGATAAAGTACTACCAAAAATACCTCTTGGTCAACTTACGTAGGCAAGTTTTCTTGCCATTCTTCCCCATTAAACAAATCATAGCAGCAATCACATACGATTTGCAAACCAAATCAGCACCTCCATCTTTCAAGTGGCAGTTTCATACCTTCTAGTTTTATTTGGAAGTTCAAATGGCTTGGGTGAGCCCAGCCCCAAATCTGCAGAGACTTTTGGCATGACTGCAGTTAACTCACATTCTTCACAGCAGCGTGAGGGCAATGTCAGCTGAAAGCGCTTCCCTTTTCTGTGGCTGCTGGCTCGATGGGCTAATCTGGTAGCTAGGCAACAGGCCGGAGAGGAGCTGGGGACCAGGGAAGGAAGTTTTCGGCAAGGAAGGCTGGCTGTGTGTGTGAGGGAAGTCTACATATTTCCTCACAGAACAGTCTCCCTGCATGATAATACAATTAGTAAATCTCAATTGCAAGTGCTGTTTGAGCAAGGTCAAGGTTTGCTGAGGGTAGTACACCCACATCTAAAATTAACTCAACACCCCAAGTGTCCCACATTCTCATCCTACTAGACACATTTTCGCAGTCCATGCTCAGTGTTAACTAATCTTATGCAAAGCAGTAAATTTGGAGAAATATATTACATTTCACAAACTTGCTAATCTATGTAGATTTCAACAGACAATTCTGTAGTTGTTGCAATGGTAATACAAGCCGATGAAACTTTTTGCCCTGCCTGTATCAGATTGTTTTTGTTTCAGAGGATGAAAGCAGTTTCTAAAAGAATAGCTTTCTTTTCTGTACACTTTCTGTATCAGCCAGTGAAGAAATATGCAGAAGGTGTTCTAAATTTGCTTTGTTTATATGCAGCATGTACATAGTTGTGTTTCATGTATTTTTTTCATGTAAATTTCTCTCTTATCCCCTCACTAACTCCTTTTATCATAGTGTGTCCTAAATGAAAGGCAAACTCAATTAATCATCAACCAGCTTTATTTCTATGGCATCTGTCTCCCTGATATCTAAGTATTATTTTAAGTTTGTGTTGAATTTTGTCTTCAAATTTGCCCATTCTTGCTAGAAAGAGGCATGAGGCGATTTCAAGAGCAATTTACAAGGGTTTTTTCCTCCTCTGTATGAGAGCAGCAATTCCTCTGATTCGCAGGTTGACAGGAGCACATCACTCTGGTGCTCAGATCAGTGCACGAGCTGCCCATCGAATAGCAGATCAAGTTTAAAGTCCTAAGGGCAAATTCTGCTGTCAGTTACACAGGTGAACATGTAACTATAAGAGCAGAATTTGGCCCCTTGTCTTGATCTTCAAGTCTCTCCATGGGAAACTTGATTACTGTGTTTAGGACAAAGTGTAAGAATGCTTTGTAAAGAGCATTCTTTACATACACACATACTGTGAGACACAAGTCTCTTTTTCTGGTTATCTTTTGATAGCATTTGGGAAGTTCTTGAATTCCAGCAGCTCTTAGGCTGCATGTTGTACTATTGTATTCATTTAAAGAAGAATAATTTTCCTTGAGCCCCGATATGCAGGACAGTGAATGTAGAATTGATAACAGCTTCATTGCCATATTTTCATGAAAGCATTAGCTAGGAAAATTGAAGTCATGAATAAAACCCTAGTTTCTAAGTTAATGTGTAGTTAATTCTTTCCCTCCCTCTTCTCTCTCCTTTCACCAGACCTCCCAAACAGTGTCCTGGGTTTCTTTAGCGCTTGAAACAGTCTGGATTTCAGAATCACTTCATAACACATGCCTGTAGGTGCTTCTGACAGAAGCTGGGTAATGCCACAAATCTGGGCACTTTGTTTTGTGTAATTTCAAGTTTTCCTAGATGCATCATTCTCTGGGATTCAGTTTGGCCTTATCTAACTGCTTGAGTTACTATTAGGTGATTCATCCCAAGATGTGACTTTGCCCATAGGAGCAGTTCTCTGACCTTCCAAGTGAGCCAGAAGGCAACACACAAGGAGAATGTGCTCAAACCCTGCTACAGTTTCAGTGTTGCTCTACTTCAGTGCTTCCCTTTTTATTTCTTTCTTTTTTTTTTTTTTTTTTTTTTTCCTTTTCTTTCCCTGACAGTGTGAAAGACAGGTTTTTCTTCATGTTTTTCCCAAGGGCTTCATGAAAACAAGCGAACACTTTCTGGATTTGGTGTCTCACAGTGCCGTCGAAAGGAAGTCGGGGGTCTCGGGTTTTGTGGAGGTGGTTTCTTTAGGGTGTGAAGACTGGCACTGGATCCAGATTCTTCTGCCGAGGACCTCTAAACTCCAGGCACCCCTTTGTTTCCTTGCCCCACCTCTTCACAGCTCTGGTCAAACGATAGATCAGAGCAATGTCCACCAGATGGCAGCATGCCATATCGAAAATCAGTCACTTAAATCAATATTTAGGCATCTAATTGTTTTTATTTTTTTTTTTTTATCCCAAGGTGAATCATTAAATCTAATAAAACCTCACGACCTCAGAAATTCAGGCAATGCACTTCAAGCACATCAGCTGCTGCCAGTCCCCAGAGGAGCCAGTGGCTGGGAGCACAGAACCTTAGCATGATGCCAACACTTCCCAGCCCACTTTTAGGATGGCAGAGAAAACATGAAAGACACAACGGGGCAACTCTCGCACCTCAAGGCTTTCGAGGGATGTCTCTGCTCTCTGGGGTTGCTGCTTGGAACAGCAGCAGCTATGAGAACCACACAAGCGGCTGCAGGGTGTAAGAGCTTCACGGACCAAAAGTGCCACCGAGGGCTCCCGCTGAGGGGCCTGTCCCAGCAGCCAGCACCCAGGCAGCCCGCAGTATGGCAGCAGTGCGGGGGGAAAGGGCCAACCTACCACAGACACAGACGGGAGCCAGGCAGAGCAGGCCAGCTTAGGAAAGAGTTAAAGAGCAGACGGAGGAAGGGTGGGCAGGAGGAGACACTTTGAATTCAGACATGCGTGTATGTGTGTGCAGCATGTAGAAGCCCATCCCCTGTTAAAATCTCCCATTAACAATGTTAAGGAAATGGCCACGACAGCTGTGTAGGCTTCAACATGGCAATGATATTTGCAATACCACCGGATTATAGATATGTAAAGCCATGAAAGTGGTCGTTTTTATCACAAACTTTGATTCATAGTTGCATAACTAATCATGACAACTTTATTAATTTCTTATTACCAAGGGTTTTCTCTTTTATTAGAGGACAAGTGACTTCCTTCCCTTGTAGTGGTGTATATTTCTCTGTGTGATAGAGATTAATGCACGAATCTTTGCAGGAAACTGCCTCATTGATTTTGTTGCCTTTGTATTTGTCTTCCTTAGGTGACTTCCAGTAACACACATAGAGGGGGCGCAAAGAATCTCACTGGAACATCAAATACTGTGCTTATGGCAACTGGAGTTTTGGGCTTCATTTGGAAACCCTGTAAGCAGTAGGTCTGGTTTCATCTGCTGTAATATTTCCTTCAGTTTTATTGACTTATTAAAAATAATGTTGTTAATTCAGACCTAACAGTAGGTAATGGCAAGTTATTTCAACATGTGTTGGCTTTGCATAATATAATTACCATCATGTACTCAAGAAAACCTCCTATAGCTTTTTGTAAAACACAGTTTTGTATACATATATGTAACTGAATGTACTTTTGCATGAGATTTTATACGTTTTGCCTTTATATATGTCTATTTTACAAGCAGTTTAGACAAACTGAAAATTGAAAATTTCTTTTGTTAGTCTTTAACCTTATGACTCTGCTGTGTGTTGAATGAAGAATTATTATAGGGCCATTTCACCCTATACATTAGTAGCATACATTGCATTCACTGAACCTAAGAAGAAACTTGACTTTACATCCTAAAAACCTTCAGTAAGGAAAAGTCTTATATCAGTACTTTTGAAAGCCTATAGCTTGGGGATAGTGTACATGAAAGAATGCGAGAGCTGATGGGGTACTTTTAAAAAATGTCCTGACAGAGTCAAGGTGATGGCCATTTTTAGCTGCCCTGCTATCCATCACCTCTTTCAGCCAGGCATACTCCATCATATGCAACAGCCTCATGAATTTATGCATCAAGCTGTGCAGCCAGTCGTGCCGAGGGCTCTGGTGACAAGTGAAATTGCTGTGCGCCTCATTTAGCTGTTTATTGCGCCTGAGTACGTGTTGCAGCTGTCATCTTACGATGGGATGATAGTGCTCGTTAATAGACAAGACAGGCAAATAATGATGGAGACTATAGCAAGAGATGCTCATCTGCCAATAGGCTTTCAGCAATATCACAAACATTCACAAAGTTTTCAATCAAAAACAACACTGCAAGAAAATACTGAGGCCAGCATCTGTTTTATTATGTGACTAGCAGTACAGATTAAACTTCTCAGAAACTGCAGCCTAGTTTACTACGTAACTTAACTTCTAGACATTTTACTTTTTTTTTTCCTGTCTTTTTAAACACCTTTTCAAAGGAATGATTAGTACATGGGAAAATAAGCCAGTGTGTTCTTTCCACTTTTCTGGTCTTTAACTACAACTTTGCTTGCTGTAACTAGAGTTGTCCCTCCTTGTTTGAGCAGCGTGACTGTAGTGAACCAGAAACTTGCAAGCATTGCTTCAAAGTTCTGGCAAAAGTTTTGTTTAATAAATTTCAGTTGCCTAGTTATGCTATTGTACATTAGCCTGACTGTATACCTCCCCTGGGAAAAAAAAAACAAACTCTGTTTTAGTGCCATGTAGAATAATTTCAATAGAACCCCCTTACCTGTGAAGCTCACATTTAATTTTGTGAAACAGCAGATATGATGAATGAAAATTCACCTTTATAAAACTCTCTCAGCAAAGATGGTGCCACATTCTACCTTTCCCTTCTACATTAAAATTTGTGATGTGCTGCAATTTACAAGGTTTTCTTTTCTCTGGTTTGCAAAATTCTTTGCCCAGACTAATAGCTTTATAGACCATAGTATGATTTTTCTAACTTATTTACAAGGAAATCAATTTTGTTTTGTAATTAAATCCTTCCATTAGTATGCAAGGTAACGGGTTAATGCATTTGATGTCATTAGAGGAATTACTTGTGTATGTTAGATGAAGAAACTTTATGTAAATCCTCCTGGAATTTTCCAGGAAAGGTACTTTTAAACATGTCGTATGTCTACTTGCTAGACACTTCACTGAATATTAAGTCAAAGCTAATGCTTAAAATAATACAATGTTAAATAACACAAAACTGTCTCATGCTTGCACACAAACACACAAAACCACAAAAGTTATGGCTGCAGTAAAATGTATTTTGTATAATAGGCAATAACACTACACAGCAGTTGTGCAGGAACACAATACTACAGGAAAAATCAAAGTGAATACACAGAACTCATTCATGTAATAAGTATTTGCCAGATGTAAGTGACATGTTTTCACACATTATTATTGCATAATAAAATTTTTAAAAAGAAAAAAAAAGACCTGGAAAAGCAGCCACAGTTTGTGATGTAATTTATGTGTCCATTCAGTTGTTATCACTGTAATATTGAGTAGTCAAAAATGATTCTATGGGAGGTTTATGACACTTTGAAACCATGTATGTCACAGGATGATCCAAAACTGCTTTGCAAAAGGATAAACATTATCTTCATTCTACAGATGAAGATACTGAGGAAAGAGAAATTTCCTGTTCCAAATCAATATTAAATAAAATATAGGTGCTACATGACATGCTCTTGCAAAAATCTAAGCAAGATGG
The DNA here is from genome assembly GCF_023638135.1 of Falco biarmicus. Lineage (NCBI taxonomy): Eukaryota > Metazoa > Chordata > Aves > Falconiformes > Falconidae > Falco > Falco biarmicus. The sequence continues at coordinate 905,746 of NC_079293.1, read as the reverse complement.
GGAATCCATTGTGCAAGGACTATAAAGTCAACCTAAGACCAGCAAGCTTAAGGTAGGTTTCCTCCAAATCAGTGTTAGCCACCTGACATTCCCAAAATAACTGCACAATCTATGCAAGTTGCCTGGAACCTCTCTGCAGAGACCAAATAAAAGAAACCAAAGTCAAAGCCCCGCATCTTGCTCTGATGGGAGTACAAATGAAGAGGCCCTCTTGCAGCTTCTGTTGCTCTCTGGCTCCTGACAAGTACTTTAATTTTAGAGAAACCTGATGTTTTTATAAAACTAAAAGTAAAATCCGATAACCCCACCTTACAGTCTAACCAATATATCTCTAACAATATTTTACTAATGGAAATCTGAGACACAGAGGGAGGATGTGCTCTGGCTGAGATCACACAAAAAGTTTGTGTAAGACCTGGCTGTTTCCCACTGGTGCTTTCATTTCTATGAATAAACTCCGTAGCATCTTTCAGAGGCTGGCCCCTCCCTGTGAGATGAGTGAGTCATTTTCTTCTTTCAGGAGAGAACATTAAAATAAATATCAAAAAGCTCTAACACTGACTGTACACTAACCAGTCAGGGTTGTTTTGTGTGACACTAAGCTGTCATGAGGGAAAAACTGGCATGCAGTCATGTGGCTTTGATGCCTGTGTGTATGTGGGCAGAGTTAAGGTTGAGCAGACAGTCTTAACGTTGGAAAACTCGTTTTATTTGAACACTTCATTTGATGGTCTTTATTCTTACAC
>NW_026611655.1:0-47426 GCF_023638135.1 Falco biarmicus | reverse complement strand
GGGGCGGGGGGTGGGGGGGGGGGGAAGGGAGGGGAGGGGAGGGCAGGGCAAAGCCGGACACCTGGGTCCCTTCTCCCCTCCCCCACCTTTGGGGGAACTGGGCGGGGTTGGGGGAAGGGGAGGGGGGTGGGCAGGGTAAGGGCGCGTCCCCTCTGCGCCCCCCTCCCCGCTTTTAAAGGCTGATAAAGTGGGGGCGTGGCCGGGGAGAGGCTCCGCCCATTTTGTGCCCCCTCCCACTGGACTGACCCACCCCGCTCGGAACCCCCCCCACGTGTCCAGCGTCCTCGTGCACCCTATTGCCCCCCCCCGGCGTGTGGCCGCCCCCCCCTGCCGCGACCCTCACACATAGACCCAGCGGCGCCTTTAAGAAGCAGAAACTCCCTTTAATGACACCGCAGCCCCCCCGCCCTCCCCCCCCCCCCCATTTAAGGCTGCGCGGACCCTTTAAGGCGCGCCCCCCCCCCCCCCCCGCTGGCCCCGGGGGAGTGGGTGGGGCTGGAGACCCCCGTGTTGGCTGGATCCTGCCCCACAGAGGGTCCACTACCCCTTTAGGGGTCAGATCCTGCCCTGGGGGGGATCCATGACCCCCATGAAGGCCAGATCCTGCCCCACAGGGGTCCATAACCCCCTTAGGGGCCCGATCCTGCCCCACAGAGTGTCCATGACCCCTACCAGGGCCTAATCTTGCCCCCCGAGAGGCTCCACGACCCCCTTAGGGGCCAGATCCTGCCCTGGGGGGGGGGCTCCAGGACCCCTGGGGGGCCGGATCCTGCCCTGGGGGGGAGCTCCAGGACCCTCTGTGGGGGATTCACGACCCCCTGGGGGGCCCGATCCTGCCCCACAGAGGCTCCACGACCCCCTGGGGGGCCCTGTGCCCACCTCTGGGCCCCGATGCGGCCAGGGGGTGCCCCCCGCCCCCCACCCCCCCCTCACGCCCTGAGCAGCACCAACCGGCCAGTCTGCACCAGGTCGACACCATAGGCCAGCAGGTTGATGGCGGTGAGCAGCGCCACCAGCACCCACCGATCCCAGGGGCAGGTGGGGCCGCAGCCCCCTGGGCGCCGCGGCTGGCCCCCCATCTCCTCACGGAAGCTGTAGAGGGGCCAGAGGACGGCGGCAGCGCCGTAGGCCAGGACCCCCGCCGCCGCGTAGGCCCCCAGCGCCCGGCGGGTGGCCACGGGGTCCTGCCCCAGCCGCAGCCCCCCCACCCCCAAAGGCAGCCCCCCACCAGCAGTGCCCCCAGCGCGAAGGAGGTGCAGTAGATGCCCAGGCACCAGCGCCAGGCCGGGGGGCCCGAGCCCGCGCCCTGCTCGGCTGCCAGCCCCAGCAGCAGCAGGGCCAGCATGGTCTCGGCCACCTTCAGCAGACCCGGCGGTGTGGCCAGCAGCGGGGCACTCTGCCCGGGCCGGGCACGGTCCCGCGCCACCTCGGCAGCGTAGGCCAGGGCGGCCAGGCAGGAGGCGGCGGTGGCGGCGGCTCGCAGCGCATGGGGCCTCGTGCCGGCGTCGCGCCCGTCGTGGCGGCGCAGGTGGCCCAGGCCCCAGATGGTGGCGGCGGCGGCGCAAGCGATGGTAGCGGCGGCAGCGTAGGCCAGCGGCAGGTCGCGGCGGGGGTGGTGGGCGGCCCAGGGCATCGGCGGCGAGGAGGAGAAGGGTGAGGATGAAGCAGAGGGCCCAGGCGGCCACACAGCCGTCGCCCTCACCTGGGAGCCAGGGGCCGGCGGCTGCCGCCGTGCTGAAGGCCAGGCAGCAGCTCAGCGCCTGCGCACAACGCAGCAGGGACGGCGGGCGGCAGGCTGGCATGGGGCTGTGGGGAGAGGGGGCGTTAGGGGTCTGGGGGGATTCAGGGGGCTGGGGGGTCAGGGGGGCTGCGGGGAGAGGGGGCGTTAGGGGGCTGGGGAAGATGGGGGCAGGGAGGGGTGTTAGGGGCTGTGGGGGGCAGGGGTGGTTAGGAGGCTGGGGGGGCTGTGGGGGGGGAGGGAGCTGGGGGGGTCAGGGGGGCTGCGGGGAGAGGGGGGTTAGGGGGCTGGGAGGGGCTGGGGTGTGTGTCAGGGCACTGGGGGGGTCAGGGGGGCTGCAGGGAGGGGGGGTCAGGGGGCTGGGGGTCAGGGGGGCTGCAGGGAGAGGGGCGTCAGGGGGACTGGGGGTTGGGAGAGGTCAGGGGACAGGGGGCGAGGGGGTCCGGGTGGTTCAGGGGGTTGTAGGGGCAGGGATGGCTGGGTCAGGGGGTGTAAGGGCAGGGATGGAGGGGTAAAGGGGGTGTAAGGGCAGGAGTGGGTGTAAGGGCAAGGATGAGTGTGTAAGGGGGTGTAACAGCAGGGATGGGGGTTTAAAGGGGGTGTAAGGGCAGGGAGGGGGGTAAGGGCAGTGTAAGGGGGGTATAAGGGCAGGGAGGGGGGGTGTGAAGGCAAGGAGGAGTGTGCAAGGTGGGGTAAGGGGGTGTAAGGGGAGTGTAAGTGGGTGTAAGGGCAGGAATGGGTGTATAACGAGAGTGTAAGGGCAGGGATGAGGGTGTAAGGGGGGGTGTAAGGGCAGGGATGGGATGTAAGGGGGGTGTAAGGGCAGGGATGGGATGTAAGGGGGGTGTAAGGGCAGGGATGGGATGTAAGGGGGGTGTAAGGGCAGGGATGGGATGTAAGGGGGGTGTAAGGGCAGTGATAGGGGTGTAAGGGGGGTGTAAGGGCAGTGATAGGGGTGTAAGGGGGGTGTAAGGGCAGGGATGGGGGCTGTCAGGGCAAGGGTCAGTGTGCAAGGGGGTGTGAGGGGGGTGTAGGGGCACAGAGGGGTGTGCAAGGGGTGTGCAAGGGGGTGAATGGGCACCTGGTGTGTAAGGGGGGTGTCAGGGCAGGGGATGGGTGTGTAAGGGTAGTGACAGGCGTGCAAGGGGCGTGCAAGGGCAGGGGTGGGGCTGGGAGGGCAAGGGCGAGCGTGTAACGGGGGTGTAAGGGTAGGGATGGGTGTGCACGGGGGGTCCGGGGGGGTTCCTGCGGCATCAAGGTACCCCCAGACATAGTTGAAGGGGGGTCCTGGGGGGGGACTTGGGTGTCAAGGGACCCCCACCCACAGTTGAAGGGGGTTCCTGGGGGGGACGACTGGGGCATCAAGGGACCCCCACCCATAGTTGGGGAGTCCTGGGGGGGACAGGACTCAGGTGTCAAGGGACCCCCACCCATAGTTGGGGGATAGTCCTGGTGACACATCCAGGTGTCCGGGAGGGGGACCCCCACCACCCCACCCATAGTTGTGGGGTGCCAGGGCAGGGACCCCGGCGTCCAGCCCCCCTGGGGAGGGATGGGCGCGGTCAGGGCTATGCCCATATAAGGCCTGGAGACTATCCCGCCCCACCCCCCCATATCCTGGAGGGGGTCGCCCCGCCCCCACCCGGGCGCTGGCTGCATCCTGGGGGGGGGGGGAGGGGCAGGCGTGGCGGTGCCCCCCACCCATAGTTGGGGTGTGCCAGGGTGGGGGACCGGGAAAGGTTGTTTTTTGGGGTTTTTTTTTTGGGGGGGGGCACCCCGGGTCCTCAGGATCCCACACATCGCCCCCCGCCCCCCAAACCCAGGACCGCGGTACTCACCCGAGCGGGTTCGGGTCTTTCCGGGCGGATTCGGAACCCTTCGGGTGGGGTTGGGTCTCACCGGGGTGGGGTCTCTTGGGGTTCAGGACCTTTCGGGTGGGCTCGGGTCTCTCCGGGATGGTTCGGGTGTCTCCGGAGGTCGGGGTCCCTCCGGGTTCAGGACCTTTCGGGTGGGCTCGGGTCCCTGCGGGATGGTTCGGGTCTTTCCGGAGTTCGGGTCCCGCCGGGTTCAGGTCCCTTCGGGCGTGTTCGGGTCCCTCCCGTTCGGCTCCTTCCGGACGCGTTCGGGTCTCTCCGGACGGGACGGTCCCGGCTCGGGTCTCTCCGGGCGGTGTCCGGCGGGGCGGGGGCGGGGCAGGGGAGTGGGCGTGGCCGTGGCGTGACGTTAGGGGGTCTCGGGGTGACGTCAGGGGATCCCCGGGAGTGGGGTGTGCTGGGGGGGGGAGGGGAGGGGAGCCCTGGGGTGTGCCTGGGGGGGACACACGGAGGGGTCATGGGGGGACACTGAGCGGTCACGGGGGGGGCCGCCCACGTGTGTCCCCAGGCCGGGCGGTGGCGAGGGGGGGGGGATAACACGGGTGAGGGATGGGCAGCGCCCCCTCCCCTCCCCCAGCTCCTCTTGGGCCGTTTCAGGCTGTTTTGGGAAGTTTCGCCGTTGCCGGGGCAACGCAACCGCGACGGCCCAAATATTTGGTTTCTGTGACAACCGGCGGGGGGGGGGGGGGGGGGGGCAGACATGGGTGGGGGACACACGGGTGGGGGGGGGGTGGAGCACGGCCCGGACACCTGGGACCCCCATGGGGGAGCATGTCAGGGCTCCGGGGGGTCCTGGGCCCCACCCAAGTCCAGCCAGAGGCTCTGGGGGGTGGGGGGGGCCCCCTCGCGGCTCAGCACCTGGGGGGGGGGAGGGGGGTTATGGAGGGATCCCTCCACCCATGGACCCAGGTGTCCGGGACCCCCACCCATGGACCAGGGACCTCCACCCAGGCATCCAGGACCCCACATCCATGGCCCTGGGACCCCCACCCATGGCCCCAGGTGTCTGAGACCCCTCACCCATGGGCCTGGGACCCTGACCCATGAGCCAAGGACCCCCACCCACAGACCCAGGCATCTTGGACCCCCCACCCGTGGCCCTGGGACCCCCACCCAGGGACCAGAGACCCTCACCAATGGCCCTGGGACCCCCACCCATGGACCCAGGCATCCAAGACCCCCCCCACACGGACCAAGGACCCCCACCCATGGACCCAGACATCTGGGACCCCCCACCCACAGACCCCAGCGTGTGGCCCCCCACCTCCCGCAGGGCACGCTCGCGCAGCTCGCCGTGGGTCAGGGGTCTCTCCTCCTCCTCCTCACACACAGCCGGGTCCTCCCTGGGGGCAGGGTGGGGGGGCACCCATGGGGCTGCAGCCAGGAACACACACACCACGCCCCCCACAGCCGGGGGGGGACCACCCAGGGGGTCTGGGGGCTCACCTGGGGCTGGGGGGCTGGGGGGGGGGTGGGGCGGCCCCCCCAGGGCTGAGCTGCTGCTGTGTCCTCGGCCCCTGCTGGGACCTGTGGGGGGTGAGGTGGGGCAGCAGGGACCCTGCAGCCCCCCAGAACCCCAGGGTCCCAGTGCCCCCCCAGGACCCCCAAATCCCCTCCAGGGCCCCAAATCGCCACCCCAAGACCCCCCTGTTGCCCCCAGCATCCCCCAAAGCTCCCAAGGCCCCCCAGTTGCCCCCCATGATGACCCCAGGTCCCCAACTGCCCCCCCCCTAGGCCCCAGTTGCCCCTCAAGGCCCCCAGTTGCCCCCCCAACGTCACCAACTGACCCTCCAATTACTCCTCAGGGTCCCAAATCGCCCCTCCCCCCCACCCCTAGTTGCCCCCCAGTATGCCACTCAGCACCCCCAGTTGCCCCCCAGGGTGACCCCAGACCCCCAGTTACACCCCAGGCCCCTCAGCTGCCCCCCAGTATGCCACTCAGCACCCCCAGTTGCCCCCCAGGGTGACCCCAGGCCCCCAGTTGCCCCCCAGCCCCCCCATCACCTGGGGGGGGGTGTCCCTGCTCAGCAGCAGCAGCTGGGTAACCCGGTCCTCCAGACGCTGCAGCTGTGCCGCAGCGGGTCGGGGTCAAGGTCAGGGTCGGGGTCAAGGTCAGAGGCAGGGGTCACTTCCTGCCCCTGGTCCAGCTGGGCCAGCAGCGCCGCCACGCCTGCGGGCAGGATGCCTGGGTGTCATCCCCCCACCAAACCTGCCCCCCCCCCAAACCTGCCCCCCCCCAAAACCTGGGTGCCCCCTGAAATCACAGGGGGGTGTCTCCCCAGTTCCTGAGCCCCCCCCCCAACCCCTGGGTGCCCCCCCAAACCTGCCCCCTCAACCCGTGGGTGCCCCCTCCAAGCCCTGGGTCCCCCAAAATATTGGGATTCTGCCTCCAAGATATCAGAATCCCCCCAGATATGGGGGTCCCCCCAGGTGTTGGGGCCCCCCCGGGGTGTTGAGACCTCCGTACCGTCCTCTAGGACCCCCAGCAGGTTCCTCCATGCTGGGCCCGATCCTGCAGCTCGCGGGTCTCCTGGGCAGCGGCCGCCTGTGCCTCCTCCAGTGCCGCCAACTCAGGGTCCCCCAGGGCCCCCCCCCAGCTCCTCCACCGCCACCACTGCCTGCAGCTGCGGAGGGGGGTCAGGGGGTCCTGGGGGGCTCTGGGGGGGAATTGGGGGGGTAGAGGTGTCCCTAGGGGGGGTACTGGGGGTCTCTGGGGGAATTACTGGGGTCCCGAGAGTGTTACTAGTGTCCTTGGGGGGATACTGGGGGGGTGCTGGAGTCCCTGGGGGGATACTGGGGGGATACTGGGGTCCCTGGGGGGCTCGTGGTGGTATCAAGGGGATATTGGGGTTCGTGGAGGGTATTGGGGGTCCTGGTAGGGATATTAGGGGTCCCAAGTTGGGTATGAGTGGGCTCTAGGGGGTCCTGGGGTCCCAGAGGGGGTATTGGAGGATCCTGGAGGGCTCTGGGGTGTTATTGGGGTCCTGGGGAGATATTGTGGTCCCTGGAAGGTACTGGGGGTCCAGGGGGGTCTCGGGGGTTCCTGGGGGGGTTATTGGGGGTCCTTGGGGGCTTGGAGGGGTATCAGGGGGTCCCTGGAGGTCCCAGGGTGGGGTATGAGGGGGCTCTAGGAGGTACTGGGGGTCAAGGAGGGTTATCAAGGGGACCCAGGATGGGTCTCGGGGGGGGGGGGGGGGGGGCAGGGGGTGTCCCAGGGGTCCCACCTGCTCCAGGCGCTGGCGCAGCCGCTGCAGCTGCCGGTGCTGTTCCGCCACAGCAGGAAGCGGGAGAAGGTCTGCGCCTCCCCTGCACCCCCACACCACTGTGACTCCCAGGACCCCCACAGCCCCCACACCCCGGACCCCCCCCGCAGCCCCCACACACACCCCAGCCCCCCCCGCAGCACCACCCTCCCACCACCACAAGGACCCACCCCGCAGCCCCCCACCTCCACCCCCGCACCCCCCAGGGACTCCCCCACAGCCCTCTACCCCCACTCCCCCCACCCCCCCAGGATCCCCCTGAGCCCCCCTTCCCAGGACCCCCTGCAGCCCCCACCCACCAGCCCCCCCCTCACCGTCTACCCAGGCATCCTCCGCTGGGGTCTCCAGCCCCTCCCCCATCCCATCGGGGGGAAGCTCAGGGGGTTCGGGGGGGGGGCAGGAATCCGGGGGGGGCCGTGCTGAGGGGGTACACTCATCAGCCAGGCCAGGGGGCACCCTGGGGTCTGGGGGGGGCACCCAGGGGTTGGGTGGGGGGGCGGAAAGCACACCCCGAGGGGTCCGGGGGGATCACCCAGGGATCGGGGGGGGGCACGCAGGGGTCCAGGGCAGTAACCCAAGATGGGGGGCCACCCGGGGAGGGGAGCACCCAGGGACCTGGTGGGGGGGGGTCACCCAGGTCTGAGGGGGGCACCCAGGGGTCCCAGGGGAGAGGGGGCACCTGGAGGGCTCAGGGGTGTCATCCAGGGACCTCGGGGGGGGCACCCCGGGGTCGGGGGGGGGCACCCAGGGGTCACCCAGGTCTGGGGGAGGGCACCCAGGGGTCCTGAAGAGAGCACCTAGGGGTCTGGAGGGGGGCGGACAGACACCCAGAGGTCCGGGGGGGGCACCCAGGGATCACCCAGGTCCAGGGGGGGCACCCAGGGGTTGGGGGGGTCACCGGGTGGTACCTGGGGGGGATGGGGTGTACCTGGGGGGGGCCGGGGTCTCTCCTTGGCCGCCATGAAGAGTCGCAGTCGCCGCTGCTGGGCCCGCAGCCGCCCCCCTGCTGCCCCCTCCCTCCGCACCGCCAGCGCTCGCTGCTGCGCCCCCCCCGGCGCCCCCCCCGGCCCCTTGCACCCCCTGCATCGGTCAGGGGTCAGGGGTCAGAGGTCAGGGGGTACCACCTGCCGGTCAGGGCTGGGGGCACTGCGGGGGCGGGGGGGTCAAGGGGTACCCAGGGGGTTGGGGGGGGCGGCACTCGGGGGTCTGGGGGGAACCCGGGGGGGTCAGGGGGGCCAGGGGGTCCCAAGGGAGGTCCCAGGGCAAGTCAGGGGGGTCAGGTGATCCCAGGGAATCCCAGGGGAATCATGGGGGTCCCAGAGGTCCCAGGGGGGTCAGGGAGTCCCAGGGGAGTCATGAGGGTCCCAGGGGATCCCACAGGATTCCAGGGGGGTCAGGTGGTCCTGGGGGGGTTGGGGGGGGCCTCAGGGGTCCCAGGGGGTGCCAGGGGATCCCAGAGGAATCATGAGGGTCCCAGGGGGGGCAGGGGGAGTTATGAGGGTCCCAGGGGATCCCAGGGGAGTCAGGTGGTCCTGGGGGGTTGGGAGGGCCGCAGGGTTCCCAGGGGTCCCAGCGGGGGTCAGGGGACCACAGGGATCCTTGCCTGTGGCTCCGGGCAGCCGCCATCTGCGCCTGGACCGACTCGATCTCCCGCTGAGTCTCCTCCAGCTCCTGCGGCCAATCAGAGCCCTGCGTCAAACCCGCGTCAGCACGGGATCCCCCTCCCAGCCAATGAGAGCCTTGTGTCACACCCACGTCAGCGTGGGATCCCCCTCCCAGCCAATCAGAGCCCTGTGTCACACCCTCCTCAGCATGGGATCCCCCTCCCGGCCAATCAGATCCCCCCCCATTCCACCGGGGTCACTGTGGGATCCCCCTCCCAGGGGGATGCAGGGGGATCCTGGGGAGTGGCGGGATGCAGGTGTAGGGGTTGTCTGGGGATCCTGGGATCAGGGGATCCTGATGTGGGGGATCCTGGTGCAGGGAGATCCCAGCATGGGGGATCCAGGGCACGGGGGGATCCTGGGTGCAGGGGGATCCCGGGTGCAGGGGGATCCCGGGTTCTGAGGGGATCTGGGGTACAGGGGGATCGAGTGGATCCTGGCGCGGGGATTGGGCTCACCCAGGTGCGGAGCCGCAGGAGCTGCTGCAGGTGCCGCCGCTCCCCCCGCAGCCGCTCCAGATCCTGGCGCAGCGCAGAGACCCGGCCCAGGGACCCCCCCAGCGCCGCCCCCGCCTGCGAGGCTGTCAGCGGGGGGGCAGGGGGGCAGGGACCCCCCCAGGGACCCTCCCACCTGACACCCCCCACCTGACATCCCCCTGCAGGGACCCTCCCAGCAGGGGCAGGGACCCCAGGGACACCCCCCCCCGGCACCCCCCCCACCAGAGACACCCCCAGCGCTACCCCCCCCTGCGGGCCCGTCATCGGGGGGAGGGCAGGATCCCCCCCAGGGACCACCCCCCCGGCCCCCTCCCCACCTCAGTGACCCCAGGGACGCCCCCCAAGGACCACCCCCCCCAGGAACCCCCCTCAACCCAGCACCCCCGGCCCCCCAGGGACTCCCAGACCCGGGCACCCCATGGACACCTCCGAGACACACCCCCCCCAGCATGCTCCCCCCCGGGACCCCCCCCCCCCAGGACCTGGGATGCCCTGAGGGAAACCCCACCCATGGGACCACCCCCTCACCCGCTGCAACTGATCCTCCAGCGCCAGCAGCCGCTTCGCTGCGTCCCCCATCTGGGGGGGGAGGGGGGAGTCAGGACCCCCCGGGACCCTCCCCACCCGGGGGGCCCACCGGGGGGCTGCCCCGCGGAGCGCTCCCGCCCCACGGAGACCCCACCCCCGGCCCACAGAGACCCATGTCCCATGGAGCGCCCCTGCCCCCCCGCCCCACAGCCCCCCACAGCCTCCCCTCAAGCCCCACATCCCTCCCCCTGCCACCCAGCACCCCTACATCCCCCCCACCCCACAGCCCCTCATATCGCCCCCAGCCCCACATCCCCCCGCCCGGTACCTCTGTGCGCCGCAGGTTCGGGGCTGGCGCGGGTTTGTTGGTAGCAACCGGCGTCAGGGAGGGGGCAGGGGGGGAGGGGGGAGGGGGCGAGGGGCGGAGGGGGAAGGGGCGGAGGTGAAGGGGGGCTGCCCTACACTCCCACAGCACTCCACAAGGGCCCCCTCAGCCCCTCAGTGCCCCCCAACTGCTCCCAGCCCCCACAGCCCCCTCGCATGCCCCCACCCCCCCGCACCGATCATGTGACCCGGGGTGGGGCTTCTGTCACGTGACACCGGTCCCATTACCATAGTGATGGAAAGGGGCGGGACCATGCCTCGTGGGGGTGGGGGGGAGCTGTCCATCATGGGAATCAGCCAATCAGAGGCTGGGTGGAGCCCTGGTTTGCAGCCAATCAGGGGTGGGGCGTGGCCCTGGGGTGCTGGATCTCAGCAGATTTGGACCAATCAGGGAAGAGGGGGCAGTTTCCCCCCCGGCCCTTCTGCAGCCAATCAGGTGCCGCACTTCACTCCCCCCCCCCCCCCCCCCCTCCAACCTAACCAGCCAATGGGGGCCACCATGGCAGTTGGGCACCTAAGAATCTGACCAATCAGGGGCTCCTAAAGTTCTCAGCCAATCAGGGGCTACAAAAGTTCTGAGTTAATCAGGGTGAAGATCTGGGGGAGGGGGGGTGTTTGTGTGCCCATAGCTCAAGGCAGGAGCCAATGGGATGTGGGATCCAGTGGATGCTGGGCTTAGCCAATCAGCAGCCAGAATTTGGGAGGGGTGGGGGCGGGACCCAGGCGTCCAGGCCCCATAGGGGTGGGGTGGGGTCTGGGTGGGGGAGGGGGGGCAGGGGTGGGGCGGGGGAGGGAGGGACCGGAACGACTGGGTCCTGTCCGGGGTGTAACGGATCCAGTGCCCAGCTGCAGGGGCCAGAGGTGGGGGGCTGGGAGGGGGGGTGGAGGGTGGGGGGGCTGAGGAGGGGGCTGGGGGGTGGGTCTTCTTATCCCTCCCCCACTCGGTCGCATCCCCCCCCCCCCCCAGCTCCCGCCATGAGCTTCCTCCTGTTTGCCGTTACTGCTCTCCACGTCCTCGTCCTCGTCCTCCTCTTCGTCGCCACCCTAGACAAGGTAGGACCCCATAACCTGCCCCATAGCCTGCCCCACAGCGGGGGGGCCGGGCAGCCTGCCCCATATCGTGCCCCACAGCGGGGGGGCCGGGCAGCCTGCCCCATAACCTGCCCCACAGCAGGGGGGCCGGGTGTCTGGGACCCATAGTGTGCCCCCCTCCCAGCATCTGGGGCGCTGGGGGGTTGGGTGGTCCGGGCATGTGGGGCACCCTGGTACATGGGCCCCAGGGGTGCAGGCCCCATAGCACACCCCACCCTCCCCACCCCCCCCAGGCATGGTGGGTGCTGCCGGATGAGGAGACAGTGAACCTGTGGTACGACTGCGTCTTGCAGAACAGCACCCGCAGCTGGGTCTGCGCCAGCGTCGCTGACAGCCGTGAGGCGCCGTGGGGCACGGCGGGGTGTGGGGGGGCATGGGGGGCACAGGGGGCGTGGGGGGGCACACAAGGCATGGGAGGCACATGGGGCCTGGGGGGCACACGGGGCACATGGGGCATTGGGGGCACACAGAGCATTGGGGGCACGCGGGGTGTGGGGGGCACATGGGGCATGAGGGACACATGGAGCATGGAGGTTACACGGCGTGTGGGGGGCACAGGGGGCATGGGGGGCACACGGGGCATTGGTGGCACACAGGGCATGGGGGGTACCCAGGGCATGAGGGGCATATGGGGCGTGGGGGGCACACGGGGCATGAGGGGCACATGGGGCGTGGGGGGCACATGGGGCATGGGGGGCACACGGGGCATGAGGGGCACATGGGGCGTGGGGGGCATCTGGCACCCATGGGTGCCATGGGTGTGGGGTACAGGCACACACAGGTACAGGGGTGCGTGGGGCAGGCGGTGTGGGGCAGGGCGATGTGTGGTGCATGTGCCGCGGGGTGCTGACGGCCGTGCCCCCCAGCGTGGCTGCGGGCGGTGCAGGGGCTGATGGTGGCGGCCCTGCTCCTCTCCAGTGCTGCCTTCGCGCTCTTCGTGTGGCAGCTGCACACGGGGCCCCGCGGGCGCCTCTTCTCCGCCTCGGGGGGCACCCAGCTCCTGGCAGGTCAGTGGGTGCCCCCCATGCCCCCCCCCCTCCAATTCCTGCCCCCCCAGGTGCCCCCTCCCAGACACCAGGGTGCCCCTGAACCCCTGGGGGCCCCTCCAAAAAAACTGGGTCCCCTCAGACCCCTGGGTGCCCTGCCCGGGCACATGGGTGCCCCCCCGTCTCTGGGTAACCCCCCAAACTCCTGTGTCCCATGGGTGGGGGGTCTCCAGGGTCCCCCGCCAAACCCCCAGGTCCCCTCCCCAAAAACTTGGGTCCCATGGGTGGGGGGGATCTCCTGAACCCCTGGGTGCCTCCCCCCGGACCCCTATGTCCCATGGGGGGAGTGTCCTTGTTCCCCCCCAGACCCCTGGGTGCCCCCCTGGACCCCTGGGTGCTCCCTTCTGACCCCTGGGTGATCCCCTAGACCCCTGTGCCTCCTCCCCAAAAACTTGGCTCCCATGGGTGGGTGCCCCCTGGGTGGGGTGGAGGTGGTGGGGGGAAGGGGGACATCCAGCTGCCGGGTGCCCCTCCTCCCCCCCCCCCCCCAGCGCCCCCTAACGGCCGGGTGATGCCAGGGCTGGCGGTGCTGGTGGCAGCGGCGCTGTACGCGGCGTGGGGGGGGCGACCCCCCGGGGGCCGCTTCGGCCACTGCTTTGTGCTGGCCTGGCTCTGCGTCCCACTCGCCCTGGCCAGCGGTGTCACCTACATCCACCTGCGCAAGCGGGAGTGACCCCGCCCACTGCCACGCCTGCCGACACACCCGCCGCACCCCCCACCCTGCCACAGCCCCTGCTGCTGCCCTGCTGCCCGCCTCGCCGCACCCAACTGGGGCAACGACACAACTGCTGGTATCACCAATGGTGTCAGTGTGGCCAGTGATGTCATCAATAGGACCAACGTGGCTGATGGCATCACTGATGGTGTCAACGTAGCCAGTGATGTCATCAACAGGACCAGCGTGGCCAATGGTGTCAGTGTGGCCAGTGACATCATCAACCAGACCAACATGGCCGATGGTGTTGCCAGTGGTGTCAATGTGGCCAATGATGTCATCAACCAGACCAACATGGGCAGTGACATCAGCAGCAGGACCAACATGGCCGATGACATCGCCAATGGTGTCAGCGTGGCCAGTGGTGCCATCAACAGGACCAACATGGCTAATGGTGTCAATGTGGCCAGTGACATCATCAACCAGATCAACGTGGCTGCTGGCATCACCAATGGTGTCAACATGGCCAGTGACATCATCAGCGGAACCAACATGGCCGACAGCATCGCCAGTGACATCACCAACGGCACCAGCATGGCCGATGGCATCGCCACTGACACCACCAAAGCCATGGCCGTGCCTGGCCCCACCCCCACATGATGTCATCACAGCACAGGCATGACGTCACGGGTTGGGTGTGACATCACAGGCTGGGTGTGACAACAGGGGCTGGTCCCCACCCCTGCTGGGAGGAATAAAAGCCGGATGCTTGAGGCACTGTGGGTAATGGTAGGGGGTGTCGGGGCTACCCCAGGGCATTGTGGGTAATGGGGTGCCCCAGGGCATTGTGGGTAGCAGGGCTGCCCCGGGGCACTGTGGGTAGCAGATGCGGAGCCAGGCATAGCTGGGACCCGCTTTATTGCCCCCTGCCACAGCAGGCCAGGGGGCACCGGGCTCAGGGGGGGCCGGGGGGTGCTCCCCCAGGCCGGGGTCCTCCCCCAGGGCCCGCAGGCGCTGGCAGGCCCTGCGGGCAGGGAAGGCCAGGGCCAGGCCGAAGCGGTGCTGCAGCCAGGCCTCCACTTCGGCCTGCAGCCGCGCCTCCACCGGCGACAGCGACGCTGACACCGCCTCCAACGCCGACGCCGACTCCAACTGCATCGATGCCACCGCCACCTTGGCCTTTGCAGCCTCCGCAGCCTCCCCTATGGCCATCGCCGCCACCGGGGCCTGTGCCGGTGCCACAGCCTGTGCTTTGGCCTCCATCACAGCCTGGGCCTGGGGGCCTGAGGGAGGGGGGGGGTCTGGGGGGTCCGGGGGGTCCAGCAGCGGCTGTCACCCATTGCACCCAGCACCCCCCAGCTCTGGGGTGGCCCCATGGTTCCCCTATGGCCCCCCACAGCCCCTCCACGGCTCCCCATAGCCCCCCACAGCCCCCTATGCCCCCCCCCCATGGCTCCCCATAGCCCATAGAGCCCCCTCCAGTCCCCCATGACTCTCTGTAGACCCCCACAGCCCCTCACAGCACCCTATGGCCCCCCCCCAGCTCCCCATAGCCCCCTATGGCCCCCCCCCCCAGCCCCCCCCCAGCTCCCCATAGCCCCCCACAACACCCCACGGTCCCCTATGCCCCCCCAGCTCCCCACAGACCCTCACAGCCCCCCAGCCCCCTCCCACTCATATTTCCCCTAATACCCCCATGTCCCCCACATCCCCCACGCCCCCTGCCCCCCCGCACCGCGGCAGCGTGGCAAGAAGGTGTGGGCCAGCAGCGCCTCCTTGGTGGCCTCATCCTGCGCCCGCCGGCTGAGCGCTGCCAGCAGCTCCCCGTGCTGCGCCGTGCCCCGCCGGTACCGGCTGCGCGCCAGCTCCAGCGCCGCCACCTCCCGCCGCCGCGCAAACGCCTGCGGGGGCCACGTGATTGTGTGTGATCGTGTGGCCTCGCACACGCATCACATGTGCATCACGCCCCCCAGCGCACCCTTGCACGCCCTTGCACACGCCTCGTGCCCTCAGACACCCTCCCGTGTGCATTGCGTGTGCATTGCGTGCCCCCACACACCCTCACACGTGCCTCACGTGCCCTCATGCACCATCATGTGTGCATCACGTGTGCCTCATGCCTCACGTGCCCTCACATGCCCTTGCACACGCTCACACATGCCTCACATGCCGTCATGCACCATCACATGTGCCTCATGTGTGCCTCACCCCCACAGAAGCCCCCCATCCCCCCCGGGTCCGCCCCCCCCCCCATCCCCCCCCCCCTTCCCCCCCCCGCCCCTGTGTCCCTCCTCTCCCCGCCTTCCCCCCCCCCAACCCTTAGGTCCCCCCACCTGTCTTCCTACTTCACCCCCTCACACCTCTTCTCCCCCCCACCCCCGTGTCCCTCCCCCCCCCCCTTTCCCCCTGCCCCCAACCCCTGGGTCCCCCATAAACCCCAGAGGTCCCCCCCTGCCCACCTTGGCTCCCCGGAAGGCAACAGCGGCCCCCAGCCCCAGCAGGAGCCCAGTGGCCCCCACCTTGAGGTCGGCCATGAGCCCCAGGCCCAGGTTGAGGAAGAGGAAGGTGGCCCAGGCTGCCAGCCCCAGGTGCAGCCGCGCCCGCGTCAGCCCGGGGGTCCGCACGCGCCCCCGCGCCAGTAGCAGCTCCAGCGCGTCTAGTGGCACCGCGCGGAACGATGCCAGCTCCAGCGCCCCGGCACGCGGCCGTGCCACCAGCACCACACGGCGAAAGAACCGCCTGCGGCCGGGGTGGGGTGGGGCAAAGCTGGCACCCCCAGACTCAAATCCAGCACCCCCAGACCCAAATCCGGCACCCCCAGACCCAAATCCAGCACACCCAGAATGCCCAGCCCTGAATCCACAGACCTGGCACCCCCAGCCCCAGCCCTGGCACCCCCAGACCCAAATCCACAGACTTGGCACCCACACACCCAGACATGGCACCCCCAGACCCAAATCCAGCACCCCCAGACCCAAATCCACAGACCCGGCACCCCCAGACCCAAATCCAGCACCCCCAGACCCAAATCCACAGACCCAGACCCAAATCCCCCAGTATGCCCCTCCCCCCCATTATGGGTCCCCCCATTTTGAGCTCCCCCATTATGGGACACCCAGCCCCATGGGCCCCCTATTATGCCCCCCCCCCAGCCCTCTGGGACCCTAGTTATGGAACCCCCAGCCCCATGCCCGCCCCCCCCTCCCCGACTGGCCTTTGGGGGGGCACGGGGGGGCGGCCATAGCGCCAGCGGCGGGGGGCGGGGGCGGTGTCAGGGAGGGGTCCCACACACTGCCCCAGTGCCCAGAACTGGATCTCCTCGTACTCCTCCAGCTTCACCGACACCTGGAGGGGCGGGAGAGTGTGGGGCTGGGGGGGGGGCTAGAGGGCACGGGGCGTCATGGGGGGCTGGGGGGGAGATGGGGAGGCATGGGGGGCTGGGGGACAAGGGGGCATGGTGGGTTGGGGAAGTCTATGGAGTGACTATGGGGGGCTGTGGGGAGTTGCGGGGGCTGTGGTATGGGTGGGCATAGGGGGCCATAGGGGGTTGGGGGGGCTCTCTGGGGGGCTATGGGCAGTTGGGAATGACGACACGCACCCAGCACCCTTTGCTCCCAGGGGTGTAGCACCCACCCGTGGGGTCCAGGGTGGGTTGGGGTGCAGCACCCCTCCTGGACCCTCACTCTGACCCCCATGGAGCCCCCAGCCCCAGCCCCAGCCCAGCCCCCCAACTCCCTCATAGCCCGGCTCCCATCCCTTCATAGCCCCCCCATGGCCCCCCCGGCCCTGTTCCCAGCCCCCCATAGCCCTCCATGGCCCCCCAGCCCCCTGCCCTCACCCACCTGCACCTCGTCCTGTGGATGCTGCACCAGGAGGGCAAAGGCGATGGCGGCCTCGGGCAGGCGCTGGAAGTTGGCCTCCGCCAGCAGTGGGGCCAGCGCAGCCACCACACGCCGCTCCCGCTGGCCCCCCGGGGCGCCCCCCACGCGCCCCACAGCCATCGTGTCCCGGTCGGGGTCAATGGGGCCATACAGCGCCTGGGGGGGACAGGGCTGCTGCCCCATGGCACGCAGGGGCACCCACAGCACCCAGGGGTACCCCATGGCACCCCAACTCTGCCCCCACGGCACCCAGCTCTGCCCCACGGCACCCGGGGGTACCCCATGGCACCCCAACTCTGCCCCACAGCACCCCCTACCCTGGTTTTGGGGTACCTGGAGGAGCAGGTTGCGGGGACAGGGGGTTGGGGGGCAGTTGGGGGGCAGTGGGAGGGCAGGTTGGGGGTGCAGGGTAGGGGATACCTGCAGGTGCAGGGGGGGGAAGTGGGGGGGCAGGGGGGGCAGAGGGGGGTACCTGCAGGTGCAGGTGCAGCCGGTGGTACCGCGGGTGCAGCGCTTGGTCCAGGCGGGCAGTGAAGGCCAGGAAGGCCGCGCGGGCCGGGCCAGAGGGGTGGAACTCCTGGGGTCATGGGGTCAAGGGTAGTGTGTCCCCCTGTCGCCCCACGACCCCCCCCTTGACCCCATGTGTCCCCCACATCCCCATGTGTCCCCGTGATGCCTGTGTCCCCCCCTGTCCCCCCCACAGCCCCCTGTCTCCCAGGTCCCCTCCATGTCCCCACATCCTCCCATGGGTCCCCACAGCCCCTTGTGCATCCCCATGGCCCCCTGCGCCCCCACATCCCCCGTGTCCCCATGCGTCCCCCTGCCCCCCCGTCCCCCCATGTCACCGTCAGCAGGACGTGCTGCAGCTGCTCCCGGGACAGGGGATGAAGCTGTCCCTGAACTGCTGCTCCCACCCCGGTGGCACCTCAGGGTGACGCCGACCCCGCGCCCGTGTCACTGCCGCCACCAGCGACGCCATCGAGGTGGCCGAGGCCACCGGCGAGGCCACTGGCAAGGCCAGCGCCTCCCGCGTGGCACGCAGCATGCTGTGACACACGCGCCTGGTGGCGATGGGGGGGGTCACCAGGCAGCCGTGTGTCCCCGCCTGTCGCACACGCGTGTGCACGCAGCAGGGCCCACAGCGCGGGCAGCAGGCCGTACGGGTGCAGCGGGTGCTGTGGGTGCAGCAGGTGTAGCGGGTGCAATGCAGGCTGCAGTGGGTGCTGTGCAGGGTGCAGCAGATGCAATGGGTGCATTGGGTGCAATGCAGGGTACAGCGGGTGCAATGCAGGCTGCAGTGGGTGCTGTGCAGGGTGCAGTGGGTACAGTGGGTGCAGTGGGTGCAATGCAGGCTGCAGTGGGTGCTGTGCAGGGTGCAGCAGGTGCAATGGGTGCAGTGGGTGCAATGCAGGCTGCAACAGGTGCTGTGCAGGGCACACTGGAGTGCAATGCAGGGTGCACTGTGTGCACTGGGGTGCAACAGGTGCCATGCAGGGTGCACTGGGGCGCAATGCAGGGAGCAGTGGGTGCAACACAAGCTGCAGGGGTGCAGTAGAAGGTGCAGCAGGTGCAACGCGGGGTGCACTGGGTACAATGCGGGGGTAGAGAAATTGCAATGTGGGAGACAACACCAGGGGCTCTGGGTGCATCGGAGTGCAGGCTGTGGTGCACCGTGGGTGCAATGTTGCATGCACCGGGTGCGATGCAGGGTGCAAGGGGGGGGTGCACGCAGTGGGTGCGATGCAGGGTGCATTGGGTGCAATTTCGGGTGCACGGGGTGGAGGGGGTGCTGGGGGGCATGCTGTGGGTACAGGGGAGCGCACTGGGGGTTCGGGGGTGCAATGCAGGGTACAGGTGGGGTGTGCAGTGGGGGTTCGGAGGGTTCAGGGAGGGGGGAGGGGGATTTCAGGGGTGCAATGCAGGGTGCAAGTGGGGGTTCAGGGAGGGGGTGCGGGGGGGTGCAATGCAGGGTGCAGGTGGGGGGTGCGGGTGGAGCTGGGGGGGTTCAGGGGGGGTTTGGGCGGGGGGGGTGGGGGTGTGCGGGGGGGTGCGCAGGCTGCCCGGCCCCGCTCCGCTGCCCCTGACCTGCGGCCGCCGCTGACATTGACATTGACGCTGCGCACGCGCGCGCTCAGCCCCGCCCCCCGCGCGCGCCTGCGCCGGACGGGAACGCGCGAGGGGCGGGGAGAGCGCGCGCGCGGGCCCCTCCTTGCCGCAAGGGCGGGAAGCGAAAGGGCGGGAAGGGAAAGGGCGGGAAAGTGGCGCTGAGGGAGCGCGAGTGGCTCCGGCGGTGGGTGGGGACGGGGGGCCTCGGCTGGGGGTCCCCTCAGGGCCCCTCAGCCCCAGTGGGTCCCCTTATCCCCGGGGGTGTCCCCTCAGCCCCGAGTTCCTGCCATGGGGGTCCTGTCAGCCCCATGGGTCCCCTCAGCCCTGGGGGTCTCTCAGCCTGTCCCTTCAGCCCAGGGTGCCATGGCAGCGGCTCGCCTCCTCCCCTGGGCCGTGGGCTTTCACTGCAGCAGGGGTCCCAGCCCCTGGGGAAGAGTCCCTCTGGTCCCCGTCACCCTCTGGTCCCTGTCACCTGGCCGCCAGCCCAGCACCCTGCCACTGCTCCATGACTGAAGGCAGGAGCCGTCTGCTGGGCTGATGGATGGGCTCGCTGGCCCGTGCTGCCTGTCCCCTGCCACGCTCCCCGCCTGGCCGCTGCTGCCCAGGGCCAGGCAGCACCCGGAGCCAGCCTCATTACCCCCTAAGGAGCTGCGGGGCGCAGAGCCTGCACCCCAACACCACATCGCCTCCACAGCTGCAGCCCAACTGTCACTGGCCCCACAGAGCGCCGGTGGCCGGCACCCGGTGAGCCCCCCAGCAGCTCCGCTATAGGGATCCGGCCCCCTGCCGTGTTTGGGCTGGGGGATTCCCTCATCCCACCAGCACACACACCCCCCTTGGAGCCCGGCAGTGTCACAGCGCCCCCCCTGGAGCGGAGAAAATGGCGGTTTCTGCCCCAAAATGCTGCCTGTGGGTTGGGGAGAGCAGCAAAAAGTACAGTATGCCTCCTGCCCCATAACCCACAGCCCCACCTGCTAGGCCCCAGCTGTCCCCCAGCCCTACAGTTGCCCCCAGCCCCACCTCCTGCCCCCCAGCTGCCCCCATCCCCACTTCCTGCCCCATACCCCCCGCCCGACATTCCTGCCCCCCTGCTCGGCCCAGGGGGGCGTGATGGCCCCGCCCCACCGGGGGAGGGGCTAAAGGAGGGACCGGGGCGTCCGAGCTGCCGTGCTGGGGAGTGGTTGGGGGGGGGGGGGGGAGGCGAGGCTAACTGGGGGGCTGAGGGGGCGGTTGGGGGTCACTGGGGTGGGGGGGGGACGACAGGGCTAACTGGGGAGCTGGGAGGTGTTTGAGGGGGGTCTGGGGTAAGTGGGGGGTTCTGGGGGGTGTTTGGGGGAGCTCTGGGGTAACCGTGGGGTGCTGGGGGGGGCTCTGGTGTAACGGGGGGACCCTGGGGGCTATTTAAGGGCTGGGGGGGACAGGGGGCCTGCAGTGGGAGGGGGGGGGTGTCTGTCAGGCTCTCGCGACCCGCCCTGAATGTTAATGACGGGGCCTGGGGGGGCGGTCTGTCTGGGTCTGTCTGCCCGGGTGGGACCGGGGGGCGGGGCCGGCGCCGGGGGGCGGGGCCGATGCCGGTGCCGGTGTCCCAGTGACCGGCGGCGGCAGCGGCGGGATGCGGTGGGGAGCGTGAGAGGTGAGCGCCGGGCGGGGACCCCCGACACCCCGACAGACCCCTGGCCCCCCCCGACACCCCAACAGACCTCCCCCAATAGACACCCCCCCGACACCCCAGCAGACCCCCCCAATATCCCTTGACACCCCGGCAGACCCCTGACACATTGACAGACTCCCCCAATACCCGCCTGACACCCCGGCAGACCCCTGACACCCCCCTGACACCCTGATAGTCCCCCCAACACCCCCTCACACACCCCTGAGACCCCCATGCCTGCCCCAGCAGATCCCCGACACTGACACCCCAACACTGTGACACCCCCAGCACCCCGACAGACCCTCCCAATGGCCCGACAGACCCCTGACACAACACCCCAACACCTCCCCAATACCCCAGCACCCCCAACACCCTGACACCCTCGGACACAACACCCCCAGACACCCCTCAACACCCTGACACCCCCAACACCCTGACACAACATCCTGATAATCCCAGCACCTTGACAACCCTCAACATGCCCTGACATGCCCTGACACCCCCTGACACCCCCCAACACCCCAATGCAACACCCTGCCACCCCCCACCACACCCCCCAACCCCTTGAGACTCTGCAACACCCCCTTGACACACCCCCTGACACACTGACATCCCCCCAACAACACTCCAATGTCCCCTCATACCCCGACAACACCTCAACCCCCCTGACACCCCCCTGACACCTCCCCAACAACACCCCCTGACACCTCGACATCCCCCTGACAACACCCCGACACCCTGACATCCCCCTGACAACACCCCAAACCCCCGACACCCCCATGACACCCCGACATCCCCCTGAAAACACCCCAACACCTCCCTGACACCCCGGTATCCCCCTGACAACACCCTAACACCCCCTGACACCCCTCCGACACCACCCCAACACCCACTGCCACCTCGACACCCCCCCCCAACCCCCACCTCCCCCCCGCGACAACACCCAGACACCCCCCTCCAGCCACAGCCGGCCAGCCCGGGCTGGGACACCCAGCGCAGCACCCCGACATCCCCCGGCGCACGCACCCTGGGGGGCAGTGGCCCGGGGGGGTACAGGGACAGGCGGACAGGAACAGGCGGACAGGGACAGGCGGACAGGGGCAGGACAGGCGGACACGGCAGCCGCACAGCCGCACGCTGCCGCCCCATTAGTATTCTGCAAGCGGCGGCGGGTGCTGCAGGGTGGAGGGGGGGGGGCGGCGGGGCTGGACTGGGAGGGACTGGGGGAGACTGGGATCCGGCTGAGGGGTCTGAGGGGACTGGGGTGCAGCTGGGGGGTGCTGAGGGGGGGACTGGGAGATGCTGGGGGGGACTGGGGTGCAGCTGGGGGGTGCAGAGGGGGGGACTGGGAGATGCTGGGGGGGACCGGGGAGGTGCTGGGACCTGGCTGGGGGGGGCTGGGATCCGGCTCGGGGGACTGGAGGGCAGCTGGGATCTAGCTCCAGGGACTGGGGGGGAACTGGGGGGGACTGGGACCCAGTCGGGAGGTGCTGGGGTGGGACTGGGGGTGCTGGGACCCAGCTAGGGGGGACAACTGGGAGGTGCTGCGATGGGACTGGAGGGTACTGGGATCCACTTGGGGGTACTGGGGTATGCGGGGGGGGGGGGATGTGGGCAGGACTGAGACCCAGTTGGGGGGTGCTGGAATGGGACTGGGGGTGCTGGGACCCAACTGGGAGGCAACTGGGGGTGCTGGGGGGGGACTGGGGGGTGCTGGGATGGAATCAACTGGGTGGACTGGGACTGCAGTGGAGATTGGGGGCTGGGGGGGGGCGTTTTGTTTTGTTTTTTTAGGGGGATGTCCTGGAGCCGTTAAGGGGGGTCTTCGGTGCTCAGGGGGGTCCTGGATCCTTTGGGGTG
The DNA here is from genome assembly GCF_023638135.1 of Falco biarmicus. Classification (NCBI taxonomy): domain Eukaryota; kingdom Metazoa; phylum Chordata; class Aves; order Falconiformes; family Falconidae; genus Falco; species Falco biarmicus. The sequence goes on along the minus strand of NW_026611655.1, from coordinate 25,187 downwards.
GGGGGTGGGAGGCTTGAGGGGCTCCCAGATGCTTCTAAGGGGGTCCCTGGGGTGTTGCCCCCCCCCTCACCCTCCTTCCCTCCCCCTAGGTTCAGCCACCTCTGCTTCGGCCCCCCCAAACCCCCGCACCCCCCACCCCTACCCCTGCCTGTTTTTGCCTGTTCATTCCCCACCCACATCCCTCTGCTCCCCCCGCCCCCAAATCCGTGTGTCCCCTGTGTCCCCAAACCCTCCTGTGTTGTCTCCCCGTGTCCCCAAACCCTCCTGTGACCCCCTCCCCGTGTCCCCAAACCTTCCTGTGTCCCCCCCCCCCCGTGTCCTCTCCCCCCCACACAGCCGAGATGAGGCAGAGCCCCTCGGAGTGGAGCTCAGGCCAGGTAGGACCCTGGGGACACAGCGGGGGGGGACACACTCAGTGTCACCGGGGAGCAGGGGACACGGGGGGGACACACGATGTCACTGGGGAGTGGGGGACACAGGGGGGACACAGCTGGCATCACCAGAGGGGGGGGACACTGGCTTGTCACCCACTATGCTGGGTTTTCCCCCCCCCGCCACCACAGGGATGGTGACAGGGGTTTGTCCCCTGCCGTGACGGTGATGTGATTGTCACCCCCGCTACACTGGGGACAGTGATGGGGTGTGTCACCCCCTCTTACAGGGACGGTGACACCGGCTTGTCCCCCTGCTGCTGCGGGGACGGTGACAGGGTTTTGTCCCCTGCTGTTGTGGGGACAATGTCGCAGGTTTGTTCCTGCCGTTACGGGGATGATGACAGGGGATTGTCACCTGCTGTCACAGGCTTGTCCCCCTGACTGTTATGGGGACAGTGACATGGGCTTGTCACCCACTGTCACGGGTTTGTCCCCCCACTGTTATGGGGACAGTGACATGGGCTTGTCCTCGCTGTTATGGGTTTGTCACCCCACTGCTTTTGGGGACGGTGACAGGGGGTTGTCACCCACTGTTACAGGAATGGTGACACAGGTTTGTCCCCGCTGTTTTGGGGACAGGGAGTTGTCCCCCACTGTTATGGCTTTGTCACCTGCTGGTACAGGGGTGATGACACAGGTTTGTCCCCCCACCGTTATCAGGACAATGACACGGGTTTGTCACCTGCTGTCACAGAGTTGTCATCCCACTGTCATGGGGATGGTGACACAGGTTTGTCCCTGCTGTTACGGGTTTGTCACCCCGCTGTTACAGGAGTGGTGACATGGGTTTGTCCCCGCTGTTTTGGGGACAGGAGTTCGTCCCCCACCATTATGGGTTTGTCACCTGCTGTCACAGGGATGGTGACACAGCCTTGTCCCCGCTGTTATGGGGACGGTGACAAGGGTTTGTCCCCCCACCGCGACGGGTACAGTGACAGGTTTGTCCCCCCACTATCACGGGGATGGTGACACAGCCTTCTCCCTGCTGTTGTGGGGATGGTGACACAGGCTTGTCACTCGCCATCACAGGGACAGTGACAAGGTGTTGTCCCCTGCTACTGCAGCTTCATCCCTGCTATTTGGGGGACAGTGACGGGGTTTGTGTCCCCCCCAGGTGACAACAGGCAGGGACAGGCTCAAGGTCACTGCCGGGGGGGCTGGGCACAGGACCCCAGTGTCCAGGTCACCCCCCCTCCCCGCTGGCTGTTGGAGCGCAGGGGGAACATCGCTGGGGGTGACCCACGTGTGTCCCCCCCGGTGGGGGTGGCTGCCTGTCCGGCTGTGCAGGCGGCTGCCGTCTGCCTGGCCCCGCGGGGCGGCTGCGTCAGCTGGTGTCTGGCAGCCTGTCCCTGCCTGCGCTGCCCGTCCTGTGCGTCCTGCCTGCACTGCCCATCCTGCCTGCCCTGCCTGTACTGTCTGTCCTACCTGCATCGTGTGTCCTGCCTTCCTCGCCTGCACCCGCCCCCCGTACCGTGTGTCCTGCTTGCCTTGACTGTGCCCCCACCCCGACTGCACCGTATGTTCTGCCCGCCCTGCCTGTACTGTCTGTCCTGCCCGCCCTGCGTGTACTGTCTGTCCTGCCCGCCCTGCCTGTACTGTCTGTCCTACCCGCCCTGCCTGGCCCCTGCCATCCCCCGCCGCCTGTCCCTCCACCACCACCACACCAGCCCGCCTGCGCCTGCTGCCGCCTGTGCCCCGCCTGCCTCTGCCTGTTGCTCTGCCCACCGCTGCCTGTTGCTTTGTCTGCCCGTGCTTGTCACTGCTGTCACTCGTCCTTCACGTCTGCCTGTGACCCCCTCAAGTGCCTGGCCGTCATCCCCACCAGTGGCTGTGGCACTGCCAGGAGATCGGGGGGGGGGGGGGGGGCAGGGGGGCAGTAGGGGGAGGCATGTGCTGGCGTGTCAGAGCATGTGCTGGCGTGTCAGAGTGTGTCCCCATGTCCTGGCGTGTCCTGACAGCCTGGCACAGTCTCAGTGGGGGCAGGGATGCATCTGCGAGGCTACTGGGAGGCAGTGGGAAGATACTGGGAGGCTAATGGGAGGCAGTGGGGTGTTACTGGGAGGTGCTGGGAGCATATTGGGAGGATATTAGGATGCAGTGGGAGGATAATGGGAGGATACAGGGAGGCACTGGGAAGATACTGAGAGGATAACGGAAGACAGTGGGAGGTTACTGGGAGGCACTGCGAGGATACTGGTAGCACTGGGGGGGCACCAGTTCCCCTCTGCCTGACTGTCTCCCAGTGTGGGGGTGTTACTGGTGGGCACCACTCCCACCCATTCCCCCCCAACTTCACCCTCTCCTGGTGCTGGTTGTTACTGGGAGACACTGGTGGGCATCCCTCCCACCAGTTCCCCCTACCTGGCCCTCTCCTGGTGCTGTGGGAATACTGGGTGTTACTGGTGGGCACCTCTCCCACCAGCTCCCCCTCTCCTGCTGCTGGGGTGTTACTGGTGGGCACCACTCCTATCAGTTCTACCCCACCTGACCCTGTCTCAGTGCTGGGGTGTTACTGGCGGGTACTGGTGGGCTCTGCTCCCACCAGTTCCCCCCACCTGGCCCTCTCCCAGTGCTGGGGTGTTACTGGGGGGTACTGGTGGGCACCACTCCTACCAGTTCTACCTCACCTGACCCTGTCTCAGTGCTGGGGTGTTACTGGCGGGTACTGGTGGGCTCTGCTCCCACCAGTTCCCCCCACCTGGCCCTCTCCCAGTGCTGGGGTGTTACTGGTGGGCTCTGCTGCCACCAGTTCCCCCCCATCTGACCCTCTCCTGGTCTTGGGGCAGTACTGGGGGGAACTGGGGGGCTCGACTCCCACCAGTTCCCCCCCACCTGACCCTGCCCTGCTGTGGGGTGTTACTGTGGGTACTGGTGGGCACCTGTCCCACCAGCCCTCCCCTTGCCCCCTGCAGGGCGCAGCAGCAGCGCGATGAGCCCCCGGGTCCCCGCCCCTGCCAGCAGGATGCTCTTCGCCCTGGCCTTGGCCTGTGCCAGCCCCTTCCTGGAGCCGCGGCCGGAGGGGAGCCAGCGGGCGCTGAACGTGGCCGTCATCCTGAGCGGGGCGTCCTACGGCCCCGCCGGGCCGCGCCTGGCTCCCGCCGCCTTCCGCAACTTCTCCTTGGAGGTGAACCCAGTGGGGGTGGTGCTGAACGACACCAATCCCCGGAGCCTCATCGTGCGCCTCTGCGATGTCCTCTCCTCCCTGCGCATTCACGGCGTTGTCTTCGAGGACGACACGCGCTCCGAGGCCGTGGCTCAGATCCTTGACTTCATCTCCGCCCAGACCTCTGTGCCCATCATTGGCATCAACGGCGGCTCTGCCATCGTCCTCACACCCAAGGTGGGGCCACTGGGTGCGGGCTGGGGGCACCCCACAGGCCCTGGCCACATCCAGGGGCACCCAACCATCCCCCAACTCCAACCACGCCCAGCTGTCCCCAACCACATCCAGGATCACCCAGCTGCCCCCAGCCGTGCCATCCCAAACCCCAACCATGCCCAGGGTCACCCAGCTGCCCCCAACCCATTCCCAGCCATGCCCAGGGTCACCCAGCTGTCCCCAAACCAACCCCAACCACGCCCAGGGTCGCCCAACTGTCCCCAAACCAACCCCAACCATGCCCAGGGTCACCCAACTGTCCCCAACCCCACTGTGCCCAACCCCAACCATGCTCAGGGTCACCCAGCTGTTCCCAACCCCATCTAGAGTGACCCAGCTGCCCCCAAACCCAACTGTCCCCAGCCCCCACCAGATCCAGGGTCACCCACTCTCCCCTCCCCCACAGGAGAAGGGCTCCACCTTCCTCCAGCTGGGCTCCTCCACAGAGCAGCAGCTGCAGGTGATCTTTGAGGTGCTGGAGGAGTACGACTGGACGGCCTTCGCTGTCGTCACCACCCTCTTCCCCGGCTACGAGGACTTCGTGGACTATGTGGAGGTCTTGACCGACAGCAGCTTTATCGGCTGGGAGCACCGTGGTGTCCTCACCCTCAACCTGACCGACGATCCCGAGGGGACGCGGCTGCGCCGGCAGCTGCGTGAGGTCAGCGCCCAAATCCGCCTCCTCTACTGCTCACGGGAGGAAGCCGAGGCCATCTTCCGAGCGGCGCGGGAGGCCGGTTTAGCTGGCCCCGGGTACATCTGGTTCGTGGTTGGCACCAACCTGGGGGGAAGCGACCAACTGCCGGAGCATCTCCCCGCCGGCTTGTTTGCGGTGCTGTCGGCTGGTTGGCGGGACGACCTCCAGCACCGGGTGCACAACGGCGTGGCTATCGTGGCCAAGGGCGCCGAGGCCTTGCTCCGCGACTACGGCTTCATCCCGGAGTTCAACAATGACTGCCGGGCCCCCAACGTCACCCAGATCAATGACAACCTCCACCGGTGAGCACAGCGGCGCCGTCACCCGTGGCTGGGGGAGGTGACAGCCCTGTGACCTCATTGTGTCCCCAGGTACTTCATGAACATCACCTGGGGACAGAAAGATTTCTCCTTTAATGAGGATGGCTACCTTGTTAACCCCTCGCTGGTTGTCATCTCCCTCAACAAGGAGCGCAGCTGGGAGGTGGTGAGTGTCCCCTCCGCCACGGCCATCACCCAGGGTGTCCAGCTGTGCCTCACTGTGTTTGTCACGCTGGTCATGGTGACATCTAGCTCCTCTCGGCCACGCGGTGTCCCCCAGAGACTGCAGTACTATCTGGTGTTCACTGCCTCTCCCCGTCACGGTGTCACACTGCCTTGTCATGACACGTCAGGGTGACACCTTCCTCCGGCTGTTCCCCACCTGGTGACCCCGTGATTGTTCCCAGCGGTGACATCAGTCTGAGGTGCCACCCACTGCCGGTGTCCTCCCACAGGTGGGTAGCTGGGAACACCGGATCTTACGGATGAAATACCCCGTTTGGTCCCGTTATGGGAAATTCCTTCAACCGGTGGATGATGACCAGCACCTGACGGTGGCCACGCTGGAGGAGCGGCCCTTTGTCATCGTGGAGAACATTGACCCTGCCACCGGCACCTGCATCCGCGACTCTGTCCCCTGCCGCAAGCAGCTCAACCGCACCGCCAGGTGCGTGCTGCCTCCCCTGGCAGGGTCCCCACCACCTGGGGGGGTCCCCAGCGCCTCGGGGGGGTCCCCACCTGCCACTGTCCCCACAGCCCCTCAGCTGAGCCAGCGCTCTTCGAGAAGAAGTGCTGCAAGGGCTTCTGCATCGACATTCTCAAGCGCCTGGCCCGCACCGTCGGCTTCACCTACGACCTCTACCTGGTCACCAACGGCAAGCACGGCAAGAAGATCGACGGCGTCTGGAACGGCATGGTGGGGGAGGTGAGACCCCCGCCCCACACCCCACAACATGGGGGGCTCAGGGAGAGGCCCCTTTCTCACCCAGGGGGAGTCAGGGGAGAGCCCTCACAAAACCTGGGGGGGCTCAGGGGTTTGGGGACAGCCCCCCCTCCCCCCTCAGGGCAGTCAGGGTGAGCCCCAGCCCCAGCCCCACCCCCACCCGTGGGGAAGTCAGGGAGGGGGAGAGCAAGAGCCCCACCCTTGGTGTGCCCAGGGGTTTGGGGAGAGCCCCCTACCCCAGCTGCTGGGGGGGGGGGGGGGGGGCAGGGCCCATGCTATACTGCACAAGCCCTGCCCCCTTCATCAACGGCCATGCCTTCCCCGTGGCTCCTCCCACTCGGGCCCTTCCCGCGGATGGCCACGCCCCTCCCCACCTCCCACCCATTTGCTGTCCTGCCCCGCCCCATCCCTGCCTTGTCATTGGCTCTTCACTTCGCCCCACCCCTGCTAGCCAACCCCTCCCCCCCATCCCCGCCCCTCGGGCCCCGCCCTGACAGCCGAGCCACCCGGTCTCTGGCCCCTCCTCCAGGTGTTTTACCGCAGGGCCGACATGGCCATCGGCTCGTTAACCATTAACGAGGAGCGCTCGGAGATCATCGATTTCTCGGTCCCATTCGTGGAGACGGGCATCAGCGTCATGGTGTCCCGCAGCAACGGCACCGTCTCCCCTTCTGCCTTCCTGGGTACGCGCCGGCGGGCGACGGCACAGGCAGGAGTGAATGCTGGCGCAGGTGGACTCCAGAGCAGGCAGATGTTGGCGCAGGCAGATGTTGGTGCAGGCAGTTGTTGGCGCAGGCAGATATTGGTGCAGGCAGATGTTGGCACAGGCAGATGCCAGAGCAGGCAGATGTTGGCGCAGACAGATATTGGTGCAGGCAGATGTTCGCGCCGGCAGATGTTGGTGCAGGCAGATGTTGGTGCAGGTGGACACCAGCACAGGCAGCCAGGGAGGCTGGGAACCCCCCAGCAGCCTCTGGGTGACAGCGTGTCCCCCCTGCAGAGCCCTACAGCCCTGCTGTCTGGGTGATGATGTTTGTCATGTGCCTCACGGTGGTGGCCGTCACTGTCTTCATCTTCGAGTACTTCAGCCCCGTGGGCTACAACCGCAGCTTGGCCACCGGGCAGCGTGAGTGACAGCGTGGTGTCACTGGAGGGGCAGGGGGGGGGCAGGGGGGACACATGCACAGGGTGACACCGTCCCTGTTCCCATCCCATCCCCAGGGTAACCCTGTCCCCATCCCAATGGTGACCCCAGGGTGACACTGTCCCTGTCCCCACACTGTCCCAGTGGTGATGGTGTCCCCATCCCCATAGTGACTCCACCCCCATCCCCAGCGTGATGCTGTCTCCATCCCCACATTGTCCCTGGAGTGACAGTGTCCCCATCCCCACAGTGACCCTGGGGTGATGCTATCCCTGTCCCCATGCTGTCCCCATCCCCATGGTGATTGCATTCCTATCTCCGGGGTGATGCTGTGCCCGTCCCCAGGCACGGGCGGCTCCAAGTTCACCATCGGCAAGTCCATCTGGCTGCTGTGGGCCCTGGTCTTCAACAACTCGGTGCCGGTGGAGAACCCCAAAGGCACCACCAGCAAGATCATGGTGCTGGTCTGGGCCTTCTTCGCCGTCATCTTCCTTGCCAGCTACACTGCCAACCTGGCTGCCTTCATGATCCAGGAGGAGTACGTCGACACCGTCTCGGGCCTCAGCGACCGCAAGGTACCACACCGCGTGCAGTGTGACCCCCTGCACAGCCCCCAGCGCAACACGTGGCTACGGGCACGGGGGGGCTGGGGTGGGTGCAGGGGGGGTTGGGCGGGTTCAGGGGGCGACAGGGAGGCCTGCGAGTGTTCATGGCGGGGGCAGGGGTGGTGGTGTCTGGGGGGCACCAGGGGAGGGGGTTGGTGCTGGGGGATGGTGGTTGTCTGGAGGGTTGGGAGATGGGGGTGTCGGGGGGTGTCTTGGGGGGGTGGGTGCCCGCGGGCAGGCGGTGACGGCCGGGGCAGTTCCAGCGCCCGCAGGAGCAGTACCCCCCACTGAAGTTCGGGACGGTGCCCAATGGCAGCACGGAGAAGAACATCCGCAGCAACTACCCCGACATGCACAGCTACATGGTCAAGTACAACCAGCGCGGCGTGGAGGACGCGCTGCACCACCTCAAGACCGGGTCAGCGGGGGGTGGGGGCTGGGGGGGGTGGAGGGGCTGGGGAGTGGGAGGGGCTGGGGAGTGGGAGGGGCCAGGGGGCTTCAGGGGGGCCTGGGGAAGGAGAGGGGCCTAAAGGATGAGGGAGGCTGTGGGAAGGGGCGGTGCTTAGGGGCTGTGGGCAGGGTTTAGGGGTGGTGGGTGGGGGTAGGGGACTGTGGGTGGGGCTTGTGGGCTGTGGGCGGGGCGTGTGGGTGTGGCTATGGGGGCTGTGGGCGGGATTTAAGGGCTGTGGGTGGGGATATGGGGGCTGAGGATGGGGCTTGTGGGCTGTGGGTGGGGCTTGTGGTTCAGGCTGTAGAGCTGTGGGTGGGGCTTGTGGCTGTGGGTGGGGTTTAGGGGTTGTGGGTGGGGTCATGGGGGCTGTGGGTGGAGTTTGTGTGTTGTGGGCAGGGCTTGTGGCTGTAGGCGGGGCTATGGCAGCCATGGGCGGGGTTAGCATGTTGTGGGCGGGGTGTGGGGCTGTGGGTGGGGTGCAGGGATGTGGGCGGGGCTATGAGGGCTGTGGGCAGGGTGTGGGGTTATGGGCGGGGCTTATGCGCCCCTGTGGGTGGGGCTGATGGGCAGGGCCGTGCAGGAAGCTGGATGCCTTCATCTACGATGCCGCGGTGCTGAACTACATGGCGCGCAAGGAGGAGGGCTGCAAGCTGGTCACCATCGGCTCAGGCAAGGTCTTCGCCTCCACTGGCTACGGCATCGCCCTGCAGCGCGGCTCCCGCTGGAAGCGCCCTGTCGACCTGGCCCTGCTCCAGCTGCTGGGCGACGGTGCGCAGGGTCCTGAGGGGGTTGTGGGGTGTTGTGGGGGGGTCTGCAGGTGTCAGGGCGTGTGCGGCACCATGCTGCATTGGCCCCACACCCCCCCCGAGGTGACCCCCAAACACCTGTGATGACCCTCCAATCACCTGAGGTGACCCCCCAACCCTCTAAGCTGACCCCCAACCCTACAAGGTGTCCCCACCCCTCCTGAAGTGAACCCTTAAGCCCACAAGATGACCCCTAACCCCCTGAGGTGCCCCCCTAACCCAAGACGACCCTCAAGCCCCCCAAGGTGAGCCCCAACCCTACAAAATGACCCCTCGACCCCCCAAGGTGCCCTCCTAACCCAAGGTGACCCTGAGCTGATCCCCCAACCCTACAAGGTGGCCCTTCCCAACCCCCTGAGGTGCCACCCCAGCCCCCTGAGGTGCTCCCCCTGAGGCATCCCACCCAGTGGGGTGATGTGGTGGGTCCCCCACAGACGAGATCGAGATGCTGGAGCGGCTGTGGCTGTCAGGGATCTGCCACCAGGAGAAGCTGGAGGTGATGAGCAGCAAGCTGGACATTGACAACATGGCGGGTGTCTTCTACATGCTGCTGGTGGCCATGGGGCTCAGCCTGCTGGTCTTCGCCTGGGAGCACCTGGTTCACTGGCGGCTGCGCCACTGCCTGGGGCCACCGGGCCGCCTGCGCTGCCTGCTGGCCTTCAGCAGGGTGAGGGGCTGGAGGGGGGTGGGGACAATGGGGCTGGGAAGGCTGGGGAGGCATGGGGACATGGGGGGGGACACAGGGACGGGAGGGGCAGGTGGGGCCGTGGTGACCCGGGCCTGGGGCCAGGAAGGGGGCACGGGGACACACCCCCACCCCCCACCCCCGGTGCCACCGTGTCCCCTCTGTCCCCCCCACAGGGCATGTACAGCTGCTGCAGCGCCGAGGAGCCCCCACCGCCGCAGACCCTCCGCCCGCCCTGCCCCCCCCCGACCCCCCCCGCGCTGCCCACCCCCCCGCCCCCCCGCGACCACCGCCGCCCCCCCCCCGAGCGCTGGCGCCCCCCCCGCACCCCCCCGCCACGGCGCGGCCCCCCCGACGCCTTCCACCGCTTCTACGGCCCCATCGAGCCGCAGGGGCTGGGCCGGGGGGGGCCCTGCCCCCGCACCCCCCCCCGCACGCCCCCCGCGTACTACCCCCCAGCGGGGGGGGGGCACGACGCCCTGCCCCCCCCCTGGCCGCGCCGCTCGCTGCGGGGGCTCTACGAGAGCCTGGGGGGGCCGCGGGACGGGGGGGGAGCGGCCGCGGACCCCCCCTTCGGCTACGCGCGCTTGGCCTACGAGGACGAGCGGAGCCCCCCCCCCAGCGCCCCCCCCCGCGAGCGGCCCCGCCGCCCCCCCCGCGGCGGGGGGGACCCCGAGGCGCAGCCCCTCCTGCGGCCGCCCCCCCCCCCGCGGGCACCTCTGCCGAGGGCACCCCCCCTTCTCCCCCGCCCCCCCGCTGTACCCCGAGCTCTCCGACTCGGAGTCGGACGGCTGCGACCCCCCGCCGGCCCCGGGCCCCCCCCCCAACCCGCCGCCCCCCGCCGCGCCCCCTCCCTGCTGGTGCACCCCCCCCGCCTACTTCTGCAGCCTCCCGGGCAGGGAGCGCGGCCCCCCCCCGCGCTGCTGGTCGGCCGAGAAGCTGGGGGGGCCCTGGGGGGGCTACGGGGGGGCGTACGGGGGGGGGTGGGGCAGCCTGGAGCTGCTGGGGGCCCCCCCCGGCTTCCCCCCCCCGCCCCCCCGCTGCCGCAGCTGCTCGGCCGAGCGGCTGCGCGACTGGGAGGGGGGGGGGGGCGCGCTGGGGACCCCCCCCCGGCTACGCGGCCTGGGCGGGGGGGCCCTGGGGGGGGTTCTGGGGGGCGCCCCCCCCCTCCCCGCCGCCACGGCCCCCCCTGCGCCGGCCGCCGGCCGCCCCCCGCCTCCCGCAGCCTGGAGGACTTGAGCGCCTGGGGGGGGGCGGCAGGCTGGGGGGGGCCCTGGGGGGGGCCCTGGGGGTGGGCGCCCCCCCCCCCCGCCGCGGCCCCTCTCCCCCCACCGCGGCTGTGGGGGGCGGGGCGGGGCGGAGCCGCTCGGCGCGCGCCGGGGCTCTGCCCACTTCTCCAGCCTGGAATCCGAGGTATGACGGGGGGGGGGAGGGGAGGGGGGGCGGAGAGGGGTCCCTCGGCGACAGGGACACGGGGGGTGGTGGGAAGGGCCGGGGGTGGCACCGGCCACGTCACGGTGACACCGGTGGTGACAAGGCCAGGTGACAGCAAGGCCAGGTGACATGGACAGGCCACTGCCGCTTGAGTGGCACCTGGGTGACACCGGCCAGGAGAAGGACAGGTTGTGGTGGCACCTGGGCGAGACACCGGTGGGGACAAGGACAGGTCCCTACAGCCTCATGGTGACACCAGCGAGGACACAGACGGGTGACAGCAAGGACAGGCCACCACAGCTGCTGGTGACACCTGGGGACACTGGCAAGGAGGAAGACAGGGCCACACAGCCCAATGGTGACACCGGCAAGGATGAGGACGCAGTTTGTCCCTGAAGTGCCACCATCGCCATAAGCCGCGTCACCCCGGCCCTGGGGCGGGAGGGGGACACTGCAGCCGTCCCTGAGGGTGTCCCTGAGGGTGACACCGAGGCCACCAGCATAGCCCCAGGGGACAAGGCCGGGGCTGCCGGTCCCCACGGGTGACACCACGTCCCCGCAGGTGACGCCGCCACCACGGAGGACACACCCTGTCCCTGAGAGTGACACTGTGACCCCCAACAACCCCCGGAGAACGACACGGCGTCACCCCTTCCCCCCAGGCACCACCAAGACCAGAGTGGGGTTGGGGGGGTTGGGGACACTGTTGTCCCCCCCAGCTCTGTGGGGGATGGGCTGGTACCCATCGCCCCCTTGTCCCCGGGGTGGCTGCCCCTCCCCCACCCTGTGCTGCTGACGAGTTTTTAATTAAACCCGGACATTTTGGGGGAGCGGGGGGGGGAATGAAACTGTGTGTGACCGTGGCCACTGTGGCTACCGCAGCCACCGTGACTGTGATCCCGGGGCCACCCGCCCTGCGCCCCTCCCCCCCACCCCGTGTCCCCTCCTGCCCATCACTCCCGCCCCCATCCCCAGTGCTGTCACCCTCCTGCCCGTCACCCCCTCATGTCCCACCCCCCCACGTGTGTATCCCTCATGTCCCCAACACCCTGTGGGCCCACCCCTTACCCCTCCCCCTGCTCCAGCACCTCTGAAATAAACGGCTTTTCTATTCCTGCTCACAACCGCGGCCTGGGGGGGGGGGGGGGCACCTCGGAGTGGGAGGGGCGCCCAGGGGTGGGAAGGGCACCCTGAGGGTCTGGGGGGTGGGTCCCCGGCACTTAGGCACACCCCACCCATAGCTGCAGGGTGCCAGAGTGGGGACTCTAGTGTCGGGTGGGGGCAGGACCCCCCCAGTGGGCCACAGGCACACACCCCCCCGCCCCATTTTAAGGCCACTTCCACCTCGTTTGGTCACTTTATTGTCGCAGCTCAGTAAGTTCCATAAAGACCCGCGTGAAAAAATAGCTCTGAGCCCCTCCCCGCTGGGCCCCCGTCCCGCCCCGCCCCCCCGGGAGCCCCCCCTTTTGGCACAGCCCCGCCCCCCCCTTCCTGAGTCAGACACCCCCCCCAAAATGGGGGGCACACCCCCCCCCCCCAAAAATAACCCGAGATAAATGGGGAGGGGGGATTGCACCAATCCCGGGGGTGGGGTAATAAATTATTCATGAGGAGTTAAGAAATAGTAATTAAGGGGAGGGGGAGCTCATTACAGCGCAGCCCAGGGGGGAGGGGCTGGAGACACCCCCCCCCCCCCCAAAAAAGCACGAGGCAACAGGCCCCCCCCCCCAAACATGCAGCAAATTGGGGAGGGGGGGGGAAGGTTGGGGAACGGTCAGGGAGCAATTAGTCCTCATTAGCATATCATTTGCATAGGAGTCATTGCATAAGGCTCCCGCCACGCTGGGGTGGGGGTGGGGCCCCCCAAGCCCGTGGGCTGCATTGCATAGAGGCCACAGGGCCGAGGGAGGCCCCCGGGGAGGGGGGGTGGTAGGGTGGGGGGGAGAGATCAGGCCCGGGTGAATTCAGGGGGGTTTGGAGTCGGTTGTTTTTTGCATATAATGATAAATATGGGTGGTACGGACATGCAGACATGCTGGGGGGGGGGGCACCGGGGGGGCCCCACCCCCAAACTGCCCCCCCCCAGGGGCCCCCCAGCAGGGGGAGTGGCTCTGGGGGGGTCCCGGCCCCCCCCAGTGGGGCCAGGGCCTGTTGGGAGGGCTCCGGCCTAGTGCCATAACCATGGAAACGCAGCCTGGCCTGGCAGTGGGGCCAGGCCTGGTGCTGTTGCTGCGGAAATGCAGCCTGGCCTCCTGGCCTCGCACTTGGGCCAGGCCTAGTCCCGTTGCCATGGAAACGCAGCCTGGCCTCACACTGGGGGCTCTGGCCTGGTGCTGTTACCATGGAAACGCAGCTTGGCCTAGTCCCATCACCACAGGAACACAGCCTGGCCTCACAGTAGGGCTCTGGCCTAGTCCCATTACTGTGGAAACGCAGCCTGGCCTCTCAGTGGAGGCACCAGCCTAGCCCTGTTGCCATGGAAACGCAGCCTGGCCTCGCAGTGGAGGCACCGGCCTAGTCCCATTGCCATGGAAACGCAGCCTGGCCTTGCAGTAGAGCGAGGCCTAGCCCCATTGCTATGGAAACACATCCTGGCCTCGCAGTGGAGGCACCGGCCTAGTCCCATTGCCATGGAAATGCAGCCTGGCCTTGCAGTAGAGCGAGGCCTAGCCCCATTGCTATGGAAACACATCCTGGCCTCGCAATGGAGGCACCGGCCTAGCCCCGTTGCCATGGAAACACAGCCTGGCCTCACATTGGGGCCAGGCCCCCTGCTGATGCCCCCCACCCCGGGGTGCCAGCGCCACCATCAGGGGGACATGGGGGACACCCGGGCGGTGGCCCTACCTCCACCGTGGTCCTCGGCCATCGAGTGTCCGGCAGCTCCAGTTATTGCTTGCAGGGGTGGGGAGCCCGGGTGGGGGCAGGGGGAGACACACAGAGACAGAAGGGGGACATGGGGGGGACACAGACGACAGTTTGGGGGGGTGGGGGGCTCCCCAAGTCCTGAGTGATCATGGCGGGGGGTAGGGAGCAGGGACCCCCAAAGATGGGGGGGTCCGGCTCCAAAATTGAGGGGAGGGGACACTCTAGAAAGTGCAGTGCAGCCAGGCGGGGTGACAGGGGGGAGGGACACCCCCCCACCCTCTTTCACAGTCTTTTAGGGGACCCCCCCATTTTGAAGGGATCCAGTCAATTTTTTTTTGGGGGGGGGGGAGGGGGTGTCCCTACAGCCACCATTTTGAGCCTCCCCTCAGCCCCACTGCCACTGATTATTTTTACCGTTTTGCCCCATTCTCTGCCCAAATCCCCGCTGCAGGGGGGGTGTGTAGGGGCAGGAAAAGGGGGTGTTGGGGTGGGGAGGAGGGGTCTCCCCCCCACCACCACTTTAAAGGATGGAGGGGATGGGGGAACGGGGGCGCCGAGGAGGGCCAGGGGAGCCGAAGGGGGGCGCAGCTGGCGCCACCCGCACCCCTGTGATGCTGTTGAGGCTCCGCGACTTCTCGTAGCCTTTGGGGAGACAGAAATTTGGGGGGGGGGGTGTCAGTATCCCCAAATCCCTTCTCAGGGACCCCCCAAAACCCCCCCAACCCCCCTCCCTTCCCAGGGCTCACTAAACCCTCCCCTAAGGAAAGCGGACCCCCCAAAAATTTGCCCCCTCCCCCCAAAGTTGTACAGATCCCCCCCCCAAGGGGTTTAGGACCCTTCCCAGGAGTTGGGGACACCCCCCCACCCCCCCCAAAGGGTTTTAGGACCCTTCCCAGGACCTGGGGATCACCCCCCAAGTGTTTAGGACCCCTCACCCAGGGAAATGGGGACCCTCCCCAAAAGATGGGGGCTCCCCCTCAGGAATACAGGACACCCTCCCTTAAAATGTGGGAGCCCCCAGGAGCTGGGAGCACCCCCGAGGCTTGGGGGACCCCCCAAGGGGCATTGGGGGGCGAGTGGGAAGCATGGAGGGAGGGGGGCACCCAGGCTTTTGGGGACCCCCTGCCAAGTTGGGGGGGGTCCCAGGAATCCGGGTACCCCCCCTGCCCCCCCAAAACGCCAGAGGGGACCCGGTGGGGGGGTGAAGCAGCGCCGTGCGGGGGGATGGGGGGGGATGCGCATGCGCAGGCTGTGCGAAGTGGGCGTGGCCAGGGGACCCTCCCCCCCCCCAGCTGACCTGCGGCGCCGTCTGAGGTCTCAGGCGGTGACGAGCGCTGGGGACAGAAGGGGACAGGGGACAGGGTCACGCGGGGACAGGGACCCTCGTGTGGGGGGACACACACCCTCCTACCCTCCTACAGGGACCCGCGGGGGGCGGGGACCCTCATGTGGGCCAGGACCCTTACACCACGATAGTGGCCCTTGCACTGGGACAGGGACCCTTGCCCTTACACGAGGATGGAGACCCTCGCACCAGGACAAGGACCCCGGCACGAGGACAAGGACCCCCACATGAGGACAGGGACCTTCACCCTTGCACAAGGACAGGGACCCCTGCACGGGGACAGAGCCCCCCCCAGTTACACAAGGATGGGGACCCTCCCACGGGAGACACCCCTTCGCACAGGGACCTGCCCCCTCGCACGAGGACGGGCCGCCCCCACCCCCAGCCAGCCCCGCTGCTTGCACGCGCGTGTGCAAGGAGCACCCAGAGCCCCCCAGCGCCGGGGGGTCTGTGCAAGCTGTGCTCCCCCCACCCCCTCCCCAGTTCTCCCAGTTCAGGGCAGGGGCAAGCACCCACCTGCTCCCACAGCGGCGTCTGGGGGATGGGAGGGGGGCATGCGGCAGGGGGACAGGGCGGGATGGGATGCCCTGGGGGGACTCTGGGACCCCCAGAGGGGGCAGGGTGGGACCCCAAAGGGTATTGGGGCACCCTTTGAGGGGGGGACCCTGCCAGGGTGCCCCCAGGGGGGGCTGTGGGTGCCCTGGGTGGGGGACTGGGGTGCCCTTTGAGGGGAGGGGGGACACCCCAGGAGGTGTCAGGGTGCCCCCAGGGGGCACACAGGGGACAGTGGGTGCCCTGGGGGGACCATGAGGACCCCAGGAGTGCCCTGGGGGGTGGATGCCCCCCCAGGGGCTATCGAGGTGCCCATGGGGGGGCTGTGGGGACCCCAAGGTTATGTGTGTGAGGGTGTGTGTGTGCTCGTTGTGGGGGGTTGCAGCACCCACCTTTCCGGAGAGGCCCCTCAGGGGGGGGCGCGTAGTCAGGGCCCAGCAGAAAACAGGCTCGGTCACGGCCGCAGCGTTCCCGGCCCCCTCCGGCTGTTGCGGGGGGCCCCCCCCGCTCCTCGGGGGACAGGGGCTGGTCGATGGGGGGGCAGTCCTCCTGCGCCAGTGCCGCGCGCCCTGCTTCCCCGTTGGGGCGGGCCTCTGCAGGAGGGGGCACCCATCAGGGGGGGCACCCACACACTGGGACTCTGTGGCTGGGTGCCCCCCCATAAAAGCCCCCCCTTGGTTTTGGGGTGCTGCGTGTTGGGCTGAACCCCCCCCCCCCATATAAGGCTGAACCCCTCCCTCAGTTTTGGGGTGCAACATATGGGGCAGAACCCCCCACTCTGTGGGGATGAGCACCCCTCCCAGGAACAACCGCCCCCATGCACGCTTCTGGGGTGCCACATATGGTGTTAACCCCCCCAAAACCGCTACCCCCCACTCCAAAATACAGCCCCCACAAATACACCCCCCAAAAAAATACACCCACCACCCCCAAAATAGCAGCCCCTCAAAAATACCCCCAAAATGCACCAATCTCCCCAAAATACCCCCCAAATACATGCCCCCAATACCCCGTCCAAACCCACCCCCAGATATGCCCCCAAAACACCCCGCAAAAATAAATATATAAAACAAACTAAAATATAAAAAAATCCATAAAAAATAAAAAACATATAAAAAATAAACTCCCAAAATACACATTCCTCCAGAAATATCCCCCCAAAATACACCCCTGAAATACCCCCCCCCAAAATATACACCAGGCTCCCCCAAAACACAACACCCACTCTACCCCGTGCCCCCCACCCCCCCCAGCATCAGGGTGCCGCTCACCAGCCCGGTTGATCTCCACCACCTCCTCCTGCGCCAGGGGACAGGCCGGGGGTCTGCGGGGGGGCAGGGGGCTGCCAGGTGGGTTCTGGGGTGCAACGGGTGGTCCGTAGCCGGGTGATCCCGGCTGGGGGGGTCTGGGAATATGTTTGTTTTTTTTCTTGGGTAATTTCTGCTTGGCCATGGCCAAGGAGTAGTACATGCCGAAGTTGTTCACAATGACGGGGACGGGCATGGCGATGGTGAGGACCCCCGCCAGGGCGCACAGAGCCCCCACCAGCATCCCTGACCAGGTCATGGGGTACATGTCGCCGTAGCCCAGTGTGGTCATGGTGACCACAGCCCACCAAAAGCCAATGGGGATGTTCTTGAAGTAGGTGTGCCGGCTGCCCGTCACGTCATCGGGGTCAGCGCCGATGCGCTCGGCGTAGTAGATCATGGTGGCAAAGATCAGCACCCCCAGCGCCAGGAAGATGACGAGGAGCAGGAACTCGTTGGTGCTGGCACGCAGCGTGTGGCCCAGCACCCGCAGCCCCACGAAGTGGCGCGTCAGTTTGAAAATGCGCAGGATGCGGACGAAGCGCACGACACGCAGGAAGCCCAGGACATCTTTGGCAGCCTTGGAGGAGAGGCCACGCAGTCCCACCTCCAGGTAGAAGGCCACGAAATCGATGATGTTTAAGCTACTCTTGACGAAGTCTCGTTTATCCGGGCAGAAGCTGACACGCATGAGGAACTCGAAGGTGAACCAGACGACGCAGGTGCCCTCCACATAGGTGAGGAAGGGCTCAGTCTCCACCTCCACCGCCACCTGCGTCCCCGTCCCGTTGCCCGTCAGCACCGTCTCCGTCTTGTTGATCACCCGGTTGAAAGCCTCATGCGTCTCCAGGCAGAAGGTGGTGATGGAGATGAGGATGAAGAAGAGGGAGGCGAAGGCGACGTACTGTGAGGGCAGGGGGAGACGGGGGGGTGAGGGGGGGGGAATGTGGGCACACAGGTTCCTGACTGCTCCCCCCCCCCCCCTTTATCCTGAACCCCCCCAGACTAACACAGAGGACCCAGATGTCCAGGCTCCTGACCCACCCCCAATACCCTGAACCCCTATATAATCACTCCCATATATTGATAGGAAGACCCAGGTGCCCGGGTTCCTGACCACCCCCCAGCCCTGACTCTGATATCCTGAACCCCCCCTGACTAACACAGAAGACCCAGGTATCCAGGCTCATGATCCCCACCCCCCACCCCCACCCCCCCCCAACACCCTGAACCCTTATATAATCCTGAACCCCCTATATAATCACTCCCATATATTGATAGGGAGACTCAGGCGTCTGGGCTTGTGATCCCCCTGGTTTGCTGAATCCCCAGACTAATATAGGGGACCCCAGGCATCTGGACTTCTGCCCCTCACCCCCAAATACCTGAGCCCCTATATAATCACTCCCGTATATTGATAGGGAGACCCAGGTGTCTGGGCTTGTGACCCGCCCCCCCCCGCAACCCGTTTCACTGAACCCCCCCAGACTAATATAGGGGACCCCAGGCATCTGGGCTTCTGACCCCCCTCCCCCCCCCCCCCCCAATACCCTGAGCCCCTATGTAATCACTCCCATATGTTGATAGGGAGACCCAGGTGCCCGGGTTCCTGATCGCCCCCCACGCCCTGACTCTGATATCCTGAACCCCCCCAGAGTAACACAGAGGACCCAGGTGTCTGGGCTCGTGAATCCCCGCCCCCCCCCCCGCCCCCCAAACCCCTATATAATCACTCCCATATATTGATAGGGAGACCCAAGTGTCCGGGCTCGTGACCCCCCCAGTCACTGACCCCCATAGACTAATATACGGGACCCAGGCATCCAGGATTCTGACACTGCCGCCCCCCCCAATTCACTGACCCCTTTTATATTGATGGAAGGACCCAGGCATTCAGGCTTGTGACACCCCACCCCAATTCACTGAGACCCCATATAATCATGGGGGAACACTGGGGGTCCAGGCGCTTGACCTTCCCCCGCCAGTCACCAACCCCCATATTTTAAGGGAGGGGATCCAGGGGTCCAGGCACCCAACCCCCCGCAGTGACTGAGCCCCCATATATTGAGGGAGGGGGTAGGCACAGGGACATGGGGGTGACAGCGGACACAGTGGGGGGCACAGGGGGTACACAGGGGACACGCAGGCCTGGCTGGGGGGCCACAGGGACATGGAGGGGTACACAGGGAGGCAGGGGGACATGGTGAGGGGCACAGGAGACATGAAGGCCAGGCTGGGGGGAGTGTACAGGGACATGGGGGGTGGACGGGGGACGTGGGGGGGAGGTATAGGTCAGGCTGAGGGGGTTCGGGGACATAGGGGGATACCGGGACACACACACACAGGGGATGGGGGGTTGGGGACACGGCAGGAGGGGACAGGACAATATGTAGGCCAGGTGGGGGTGGGGGATTTGGGGACATGGGAAGGGGGGCAGATGACACTGGGGACGTGAGGGGGGATATAGGCCAGGTTTGGGGGGGCCAGGACACGGGGAGGGGGACAGGGGGGGACCCAGGGGACAGGAGGGATGTAGGCCAGGCTGAGGGGGGGTTGGGGACACAGCAGGGGGGGGATGTAGGCCACACGGGGGGGTGAGCGAAGGGGGGGGGACCCGGGGTGGGGGGAGGGGGATGTAGGACAGGCCGGGGGGGGAGGGGGCACCGCAGTGCGGTCCCGCTTCCCCCCCCCGCCCCCCCCAGGCCCCGCTGCGGCAGGATCAGGGCCAGTGCCTGTGGGGGGGGGGGGACAGGGGACATCGGGGAGGACAGGGGACGTTGGGGGGTGACCACACACTGCGGGGGGGGAGCACAGCACCCCCTTCCCTGTCCCCAGATGGCCCCATGTCCCCTCGTCACCCCCTGTGCCACCCTCCGGCGTCCCCTCATGGACCCCCCCCCGGTGTCCCCTATCCCTTCAGAGCTCCCCCACCATGTCCCCGCAGTGTCCCCAGCGCCACCCCCAACCATGCCCCCCCCCCGTCCCGTCCCGCAGTGTCTCCGACCCTCAGAGCTCTGCGGTTCCTCCTCATGGGTCCTCACAGCCCCCCCCCCAGCCTCCCCAGATACCCCCTGAACCCACCACCTCAGAGGCCCCCAAAATCACCTCATCCTTTCAGAGCCCCCTCAAGACCCCTCAGACACCCCTAATCCCCCTCGCAGACACTCAAGAACCCCTCAGAGCCCCCCACAAACCCCCTCAGATTTCCCCAACCCCCCTCACAGACCCTCCAGATCCCCTCAGAGCCCCCTAAATCTCACAGTCCCTCTAGATCCCCTCAGACTGCACTAAACCCCATCAGATCCCCAAAACTTCCTCGCAGATCCTCCAGATCCCCTCAGACTGCCCTAAACTCCTTCAAGAGCCCATAAATCTCCTCACAGACCCTCCAGATCCCCTCAGACTGTCCTACACTCCCTCAGAGCCCCCGAAACACCCTCACAAACCCTCCAGATCGCCTCAGGCACTCCTAAACCCTGTCAGGTCCCCAAATCGCCTCACAGACCCTCGAGATCCCCTCAGAGCCCCCAGATCTCCTCACAGACCCTCCAGATCTCCTCACATCCCCCTCTAGCCCCTCAGAGCCCCTAAATCTCATCACAGACCCTCTGGAACCCCTCAGAGCCCCCTCAAAGTCCCCAAACCTCCTCACAGACCCTCCGGATCCCCTCAGACTGTCCTACACCCCCTCAGAGCCCTCGAAACCCCCTCACAAACCCTCCAGATGGCCTCAGGCCCTTCTAAGCCCCCTCAGAGCCCTCGAAACCCCCTCACAAACCCTCCAGATGGCCTCAGGCCCTTCTAAGCCCCCTTAGAGCCCCTAAATCTCCTCACAGGCCCTCCAGATCTCCTCAGAGCCCCTAAATCTCCTCACAGGCCCTCCAGATCTCCTCAGAGCCCCTAAATCTCCTCACAGGCCCTCCAGATCTCCTCAGAGCCCCTAAATCTCCTCAC
Organism: Falco biarmicus; assembly: GCF_023638135.1. Classification (NCBI taxonomy): domain Eukaryota; kingdom Metazoa; phylum Chordata; class Aves; order Falconiformes; family Falconidae; genus Falco; species Falco biarmicus. The sequence continues at coordinate 4,263 of NW_026611655.1, read as the reverse complement.
AGGCCCTCCAGATCTCCTCAGAGCCCCTAAATCTCCTCACAGGCCCTCCAGATCTCCTCAGAGCCCCTAAATCTCCTCACAGGCCCTCCAGATCTCCTCAGAGCCCCTAAATCTCCTCACAGGCCCTCCAGATCTCCTCAGAGCCCCTAAATCTCCTCACAGGCCCTCCAGATCTCCTCAGAGCCCCTACTCTCACAGACCCTCTAGATGCCCTCAGACCGTCCTACACCCCCTCAGAGCCCCCGAATCCCCCGCGCAAACCCCTCTGGCTTCGCTTGCCCCCATCCCCTTTCCCAGACCCCCCGAAGCCCCTTACCCTTGCCATCCTGGAGGAGTAGGGGTCCTCGAACAGGGCCCAGAGCTTGGGCCGCCAACGCCGCCACCAGCCGGCCGGCCGGCCCTCCTCCAAGCACAGCCGCTTGGGCTCGGCCGGCTCCGGCGGCCGCGGCCCCTCGGGACTCTCGAAGCTGTCCAGAGCCTCCTCCGCGTCCCGGTGCTGCCGGTAGTTCATCCAGCAGCAGGCTTCCACGTCCGTCTCATCGATCCCCCAGAAAGCCAGCTCTTCCTCGAAAAGGGGCCCGCAAACATCAGCCGGGCAGTGCAGCTTCCCGGTTCGGTAGTAATTCAGGACATAAGCGAAAACGGCCGGGTGGCGGTCGAAGAAAAACTCCCCCCGCCGAGGGGTCGTAGTCGAAGCGGGCGGCGGCTCCCGGCTCGGCCAGGCCGGCCAGGCGGGTGCCAGGGAGCGTCTGCAGGGTGCTGCGGTAGGTTTCGTGCCGCACACCGCCCACGTTGATCACCACTTTATCGCGTTCTGCTTGCCAACCCATCGCGATAAGCCTGAGAGTCGCGGCCGGCAGCTACCGACCGCCGCCGCCGGGCTGAGAGAGCGGAGCGGCGGCTGCCGCATCCCGCCCTGCCGCCGGGGCCGCCGCTCTGCGCAGGCGCGGGACGCGCGCGGGGGCACGCCCACCGCGGGGAGACCACGCCCACCAAAGCAAGATAAGGGCGGCCGTGAGGCGAGGCCACGCCCACCGAAGCGAGATAACGGCGACGAGATGAAGCTCCGCCCACCGTGAAGTGAGGCCACGCCCACCGAAGGGAGATAACGACGGCTGAGGTGAAGCACCGCCCACCTTGAAGTGAGGACACGCCCACCGAAGAGTTAACGGCGGTTGTGAGGTGAAGTACCCCCACCGAAGCAAGGTAACGGCGGCTGAGATGAAGCCCCGCCCACTGTTAACACTCCGCCCACATGACACTTAGGCACCGCCTCCACGAGCTGAGGCCCCGCCATGCAGCAGGGAGCAGGAGGGTCTGGGAATTACTGGGAGGAAGCAGGAGGGACTAGGGGTTACTGGGGGCACTGGGAAGGACAGGTCAAAGAGCTATGAGGGCTACTGGGGGGGTCTGGGGGCTATTGGAGAGGAACTGGGGGGTACTGGGAGGTACTGGAGCTCAGGGAGGGGGGGGCGCAGTCTCTTGGGGTCCCCCCCAGGGAGCAGCCGGGACCCAGAGCCCCCAAACCAGCATCTTTATTGGAGCTCCCCTGGCAGGGAACCCAGGCCTCGGGCATGGGGGTGTCATTTGGGGGGTCCCAAGTGTCTGTGGTGGTCCATGAGGGGTACCAGGTCCCCAGGGGAGGTCCCTAAGGGGACCCAGGCCTCCAGGGGCATCACTTGGGGTCCCAGGCCTCCGGGGGGGGTGTCATTTGGGGGTCCCAGGTGTCTGTGGTGGTCCGTAAGCGGTTCCAGGTCCCCAGGGAGGTTCCCTTGGGGGTCTCAAGTGTCCATGGTGGTCCCTAAGGGGACCCAGGCCCCTGGGAGGAGTCACTTGGGGGTCCCAGGCCTCCAGGGGGGCATCATTTGGGGGTCCCAGGTGTCTGCAGTGGTTTGTAAGTGGTCTCAGGCGTCTGGGGGGGTCCCTTGGGGGGTCCCAGGTCTCCAGGGGGGGTCCCTTAGGGGTCCCAGGTGTCCACGGTGGTCCACGAGGGGTCCTAGGTTCCCAGGGGGGGGGTCCAGGCATCTGGGGGGGGGTCCTTTGGGGGGTCCCTGATGGTCCATGAGGGGTCCCAGGTCCCCGGGGGGGGGTCCCTTGGGGGTCCAGGGGTCACTTGCTGGGTGCCAGCCCGACGCGGTTGTGGTCGCGGTCGAAGGTGACGTAGTAGCGCGCCAGGAAAACGTCCCCCAGGATCCAGAGCGGCCCCGCGGGCCGGGGCACATCCAGTGCCATGAACCCGCTGACGCAGGTGGGGGGACCCCCACTGCGACACCTGGGGACAGCAGCGGGTGTGGGAACAGAGGGGGGGACATGGGGACAGGGGGATGTGGGGTCAGGGGGGGACATGGGGACAAGGGACAGGGGCAGGGATGGGGACAAGGGGACATGAGGATGGCACTGGGGACATGGGGACAGGGAAGGGGACATGGGACGGGGCAGGGATGGGGATGGGGACATGGGGACGGCACTGGGGACATGGGCACAGGGATGGGGACAGGGACACGGGGATGGCACTGGGGACATGGGCACAGGATTGGGGACGTGGGACAGGGCAGGGATGGGGACGGTATTGGGGTCATGGGGACAGGGATGGGGACGCGGACATGGGGATGGCACTGGGGACAGGGATAGGACATGGAGACAGGGAGGGGGGCAGGGGGGCAGCAATGGGGACGGGGACCCAGCTCAGAGGGGAAACAGATGGGGACAGGGATGGGGGTGGGGACATGGGACAGCGGGGACAGGGGGATCAGGGGGTGATGAGGACACACAGGGGTGATGGGGGACATGGGGGGGACGGCGCCGGGGACAGGGGGACACAGGGGTCTCACCTGGAGCACATAGTGCTGGGGGCTGAGGGGGAACTCACGCCCCTGCAGGACGAAGGTGACGTTGGGCAGAGACGGGACCTTGTCACAGTCCAGCATGTACTGGGCGGGGGGGGGAAGCGGCATGAGGACCCCAGCGGCCGGGCCAGGGACCCCCTACCCCCAAACAGGGGTCCCAGGGGTCCTGAAGCCCCCTCTCCCCCTGAAAAAGGGGTCCCAGGCATCTAGGCGCCACCCACCCATGGGTCCCAGGGGTCCAGGTGCCCCCCCCACCCCCAAACAGGGGACCCAGGGGTCTGGGTGCCTCCCCCCGCCCCCCACAAGCGGGGAGCTGGGCGCAGACCCACCTGCCCCCCCAGGGCGGGGAGTGCCCCCCAGGGCGCGGTGCAGCACCTCCATCTCCTTGCTGGGGCCGGTGATGAGGGACGTCCCCCGTGTCCACGATGGCCTCGCAGCCCCCCCGGCACAGGGGGGGGTCCCGGCACCCCCAGGCTCCCCGGGCTCCCCACTGACACCCTGCAGGGCAGGGGTCAGGGGGGCACTTGAGGGGGGGATGGGGCAGGTAGAAGGGCTGGGGGGGGCAGTTAGGGGTCCTATGGGGCAGTTAGGGGATGGGGGGGCATTAAGGGTCCTATGGGGGAGTTAGGGGGCTGGGGGGGGGGCAGTTAGGGTGGTCCTATTGGGGGTGTTAGGGGACTGGGGGGGCAGTTAGGGGTCCTATGGGTCAGCTGGGGGGGGCTTTTAGGGGGCTTGGGGGGCAGTTAGAAGTCAGAGGGGCACTTTGGGGGTCCTGTGTGGCAGTTAAGGGAGTTGGGGGTAGTTTGGGGGTCCGTGGGGGGCTTGGGGGGGTCCGTGGGGATATGGGGAGTCCAGGGGGTTGGGGGGGATTTGGGGGTCCAGGGGGGGGCTTGGGGGGGTCAGGGGGATATGGGGAGTCTGGGGGGGGTTGGGGGGAGTCAGAAGGTTTTGGGGGGGTCAAGTGGGATTTAGGGGTCCAGGGGGAGCTTGGGGGGGTCAGGGGGGATATGGGGAGTCCGGGGGGGTTGGGGGGGGGTCAGAGGGGATTTGGGGAGTCCTGGGGAGGGTCAGGGGGGATTTGGAGTTCCATGGGGGGTTTGGGGGAGTCAGAGGGGATTTGGGGGTCCATGGGGGAGTTGAGGGGGTCAAGAGGATTTGGGATCCTGGGGGGGGGGGGCTGGGGGGGCTCTCACCTGTCCATGTGCAGCTGCCAGTAGCTTTGGCGGGAGACGGGGATGTAGTGGAGGGGTCCCTCGAACTGTCCCTCGTCGATGCCCCCCAGGAGCAGCTCCCCCCCATCGCCTTCCGAGGCCCCGCTGCGCCCCACAGTCAGGCTGGGGGCCAGGAGGGCCATGGGGGGCCGGGGGAGGTGTCCCAGGGGAGTCTGGGGGGAATCTGGGGGTCCTGGGGGCTTTTA